>NC_142158.1:22804531-23105625 GCF_024610735.1 Ursus americanus | reverse complement strand
CCGTGTTTTCCTTCTGTACCCCATGCCACGTCTCACACGGCAGGCCTCAAATCATCTGGATTTTAGACTTCCTGTTATTTCTTACAGGTCAATGTCATGTTTTGTTTGTGCTTGGTTGCTTCCTTTCTTCCACCTTTCCTGGGTATCTTTTTAAAAATCTGAGTTAAACAGAGCCTGCAATTGAAACTATTTCTTTAGACCCCCTACCTCTAACCTCTACCCCTTTTGGTAATCATTTGCAATTATGAAATCAGAATTCCTGTCTTGAATACATCCAAGAGCCTTTTTCCATTTAGAGGAGTCCTTGCTGATTAATTGACAGGAGGCACTCAATGAAGATTTTTAGAATTTAATTTAGGGATTCCCAGGGAGCCAGCATACTTGATAAACCTTATAGCCACAGGAATTTTAATTTTATCATTGCTTTCATTTGAGAATACATTTTAAAGTTTTGTTTTCCTCCATTCATTTAACATATGTATCACGAAATGAGGGAAGTAAGAGGGGGCACATAGCGTTGGTGATTATTTTCACCTCCTACTCTCCTCCATTTTACAATTAGCAAATTAACTCAAAGGGGTTGAGTAATTAAACCAACCTGAGCAGCTAGCTGGTGAGGACATCAACACTGGAAAGAGAAAAATGGGTTCAATTCAACAGGGATAAATATATCTGAAATTTTAGAGCTGACATGGACATTTGTGCTTATTAAAAGTCTGATATCCATTGCTCCTTCTTTTGGTAAGAGAACACTATTTTTTTTTCTTTGAAAATTACTCCTCCCTCACTTTTCTTTTTCCTTTACTCCCCCTTCCACTTTCAGTCTGAGGGTTGGATGGAGTTAATTCAACCCCAACTCCACGGATGGGCAGGGGGGATAGGCCTGGCCAATCAGAGTGGTGCATTCCTCCTTTGGGTCAGGGGAGACCCAGTGATCCATCCTGAGGTGGGCCCGTGAGACTCAGTCCTGGGATTTCTGGTAAGAGGACGAATCACCCTGGTTACTGCGAGGTAGGACTTTTAGCCTGGAACTGCAGGCAGCCGTCTTGCCATCTTAAGGGGAGCATTGCACAAGAATGGGGCCATCCTAGGGAAACACGAAGCCTAGATATGATGGAAGACCAATCCTGAAAACATTGAAGACACTAGATCTAGAGGTCTTTGAAGTGTGGATACTCTTAGACTTTGCAGTTATCCGACTAAGTAGTTATATGAGACAGTGAGTCTATATCCTGTTTGTTGTTTGTTTTTTTTTGTTTGTTTCAGTTGAAATGAGATTCTGTCACTTGCAACAGAAAGAAACAATGAAAACTTGATCAAAAAGCCAATTGATATGTATAGAATTGGGAGGCATCACCTAATAAATATTCATGTGGAAAAGGATCTTAGTAGAAATTCTTAACTCATATTTAGCTGAAATCTGATTTCCTGAAATACATAATATTAGGTCTCAGTTCTATACTGAGGAACCAAATGAAATAATGTAAATTTACTTCTACATGTCAGGGATATTATTAACTTCTAGAGAAAGCTGATGATAGTTGCCATCTACACCGCACCAGCCATTTCTCATTTGGAAGATTATTTTCATTTCTGTGAAATGGTTTTAAGAGAGATTGGGGAAAAAGAAGAGGGTCTCAGGAAGAGGGGGGCTAGGATGGGATGGGATCTTAAAATCACACCCTTATTGAAGAAATAGAAGTTTGGACAAGAGGGGCACCTGCGTGGTTCAGTCAGTTAAACATCCAACTCTTGATTTTGGCTCAGGTCATGATCTCAGGGTTGTGAGATCAAGCCCCCCTGCACTGGGTGTGGAACCTGATTAAGATTCTCTATCTCCTTCTGCCCCTCTCCACCTCCCTCTCTTAAAAAAAAAAAAAAAAAAAGGTTTAGGGGCACCAGGGTGGCCCAGTCTATTAAGTGACCAACTCTTGGTTTCAGCTCACGTCATGATCTCAGGGTCATGAGATCAAGCCCCACTCCATTGGGCTCCAGGCTTAGCTTGGAGTCTCCTTGGGACTCTCTCTCACTCTCCTTATGCCGCTCCCCCTTGCTCACGTGCACAAGTTCTTTCTCTCTTCCTTTAAAATAAATAAATCTTTTTTTTAAAAAAGGAAGTTTAGACAAGAAAATGAAGGCTTGGGGGGAATAAAGAGGGATCTTTACATAGATTTTTAACTGCTGTCAATTGGAAGAAAATTGATTTTATCATTTTTTTTCCTTTGGCAGAACTAGGAATAGTGGTTAAGAGTTTCAGAAAGGCAGATTTTAACTCAATATGAGCAAAATTTTTAGAGAATATTCTCTTTCCCCTGTGTCTGTCGTGGGTTACATATGAGCCCCGTATGTTGGTTATTTTCTTAGAAGAACCAGTTGACACAAAAGTGTTCTCACTGTTTAAACAGAGTTCCTCCCCCTCCTCCAGTTAATAACTGAAAGCAGACTGTGTTTGTCTGTACATCCTTATATCTGTATGGTCTGAGACAATATTGGGTAGAGTGTTATAATATATATTCAATGAATGTATGAATGAAAGTGTTGTTGGTTTTTTTAGAGTTACTTCAAAAACAATGTTCTACCCGTCTTAAGACTTTGTTAATTTATATAATTGACTTAGATTAGCAAAATATTAATTTATACTTTTATGCTACAATGGTAAGCACATAGCAGGACTTGACCTCTGTCTACTAAGGAGGAATTAAATATGGCCTCATTTAGTTTCCGTATACTTTATATAAACTATCCCTATGTCCTGTCATACTATACATATTGATGGGCAAGCTTCCCCCCAAAAAACACTTCTTGGAGAAGGACTATGTCTTACCAAACTCCATGTGAAAGTACTGGGAGGTTCTAGCCTGCTCAGTAGGATGAGAATAAGAAATGGAAATAGAACAATGAGAAAGGAGGAAATAAACTGTAACTTTTATTTTTTGTATTTTTATTTTTTTAAAGATTTTATTTATTTATTCAACAGAGATAGAGACAGCCAGCGAGAGAGGGTACACAAGCAGGGGGAGTGGGAGAGGAAGAAGCAGGCTCATAGCGGAGGAGCCTGATGTGGGGCTCGATCCCATAACACCGGGATCACGCCCTGAGCCGAAGGCAGACGCTTAACCGCTGTGCCACCCAGGCGCCCCATAAACTGTAACTTTGAAAAGAAGATGATATGATTTTCTACACGGAAAACTCAAAAGAAGCTATATACAAATACATTAATAATAAAAATTTAGAAGGTTCTATATATAAGATGATAAATCAATTTTAAGAGTAAATCGCAGCAAACAGGACATGTAAGGTAAAAAAGAAAAATTTGCAAGTGCAACAGAAAACATATAGAGTTGTTGAATCACCTTTTGTGCCCCTGAAGCTAATGTAATATTGTGTGTCAACTGTATGCAAATTTAAAAAATAATAAAAAAAACTATAAAACTAAAAAAAATAAAATTCAAATAATTGTTACCTTTGTGTGGTGGTGATACACTGAGAAGGGGCACACAGGGCTACATAAGGCACTGACTTTCAAATATTTTGTTCTCTTTTTCCCCAAAAGAATTTTGAAAAACCATGCATTTCCTCCTTAACATTTAAAAGTTAAAATCAAAAACGTTCCATTATAAGTCGAAAAGGTTGCAAAGAATGTAATTTCCAACATGTTGTAAATATTGACATTTTAAAGTAAAACTGTTATATTTTGCTCTTAAAAGTATTTAATAAAATATAAAACGGTAATAATTTGATACTGTCACCACCAACCATTTAAAGCACACACGAACAAGCTCTTCCTATGAAAAAATATGCAAATCTTTCCTTTTCCTCTTTGAATCATAGGTCTACTCTACTTCCTCTACAAACCTTTGTCTTGATATGTACGTTCGTATGCTTGAAAGTTCTGTACTGATTACCCTTTCAAATTTTCCAAAACAAGATGCATGTAAATGTAATTCTTGACATTCACCTAATTTCCTGACGTCATAAGGCTATAAGATTAAAAAAAAAAAAATCTTTTGGGTGCCTGCGTGGCTCAATCGGTTAAGCATCTGCCTTCAGCTGAGGTCATGATCCTGGGGTCCTGGGATCGAGTCCTGTGTGAGGCTCCCTGCTCAGAGGACAGTCTGCTTCTCCCTCTGCCTGCTGCTCCCCCTGCTTGTGCTCTGTCTCTCTCTTAAATAAATAAATAATATCTTCAAAAAAAAATTCTTCTAGAAGGAGTTATCTTTTATAATTATTACTGTACACTTGATCAAACTCAAATATATTATAAATATTGATAAACAATAATTTAATGTTAAAATTTACTAGAAATACATCTCTTTGTAAGAGTCATGATCTTATTTCTATGCTTTTAATGAAGAGAAAGGTTTCTGCTGGTAAAAACTGGTAGGACTAGCAGTTAGTTTATTTAAAAATTTTTATTAATAGAAGCTAGAGGGGTGCCTGGCTGGCTCAGTTGGGGGAGCATGTGACTCTTGATATCAGGGTCGTGAGTTCGAGACCCATGTTGGGTGCAGAGATTGCTAAAAAAAACAGAAAGAAAAAAAATGAGGAGACAGAAAATTATAAGCATTTTATCAGATGAAATAAGATGAGGAATCTTGGTAATTACAAAAGAATTCATAACGTAATCGTTAAAATAGGTTTTAATTACTCCATTGAGTGCCACATATCAAGATGGAACAAAATTACATAAAAGTTTTTTCTTTGGGTTTTACCCAAAGTTATCCTGAAAATGTTGGCTGTCTCAGAAAACATTCCAGTTACACTGAAAAGAATCAGAATCATTCTGCTTCTTTCGCTGATCGAGATGTTTTTATTTCCAGCAAATGACACACCCTGGGAGAGAGTATTGAGAATAGCTGAAAATAAATGCTTATTTTTAAAATATGAGGGGAAAAGTCCAAATTTTGAGTGTTGAATATTTCTTGTCCGTGTTCTCTTTGTTTTCCCCATTCTTTGAAAATGGGCGGAGGAAGGAAGAGGTGAAAATCATCGTTGCTAACCCTCCATCCTTATTATCACCGTCCATCTAATTTCATAGCATCTCCACAGGAGCCAAAATATTCGATTTTAAAACTCATGCTTTACTCTTAATGGAAATATGTATAAAATAAGAAACAAAGAAAGCTCTGTGGGTTTACTGTACCTTTAATCTTCCAGGAGACCTGGCCGTCTGGAGATGAGAAGGTTTACAGCCCAGGAGGGTGGTCCGCTGTGAGATTTGCAAGGGGTGCTCTGGTCAAGTGGAAGGGTTATTGTGAACTCAAGAGTCCTTAGGCAAATTGGCTTTAGGAAGAGTATAGATGGAATTTGGGTATCTAGAAATAGACTTCCTGAAACTGGTAAGTGCTTAGGTATCCTGGAAAGTCCTTATGGACCCTCGGTGGGAGGGAGGGTGAGGTGAGGGGTGAGAGGCTGAGTCCCCCTTTGAAGAGCACCGTTGATGGTTTTCCTGATGTTCTGTTTCTTAGAATGGGTTGAGGGAACATGCATGCACGCTTTACTCTTTTTATTTAAATGACTATTACTATTTATGATTTTTATTTAAATTAAATATATAATAACATCTATACATTATGTATCTTTCAATAAGTATAGTTTAAAAAAATCTATGATGTTTGCAGACAGTTTTATTTCTCTCTTTCTCTCTCTCTATGCACATATCACACACACACACACACACACACACACACACACACACACACACAGGGGAACTGAAGCTTAGGAAGATTGGGTTCATAGTAAGAGAGGGACTCCATAAAAATCTGTGTTTTGCTCCTT
The DNA here is from genome assembly GCF_024610735.1 of Ursus americanus. NCBI lineage: Eukaryota > Metazoa > Chordata > Mammalia > Carnivora > Ursidae > Ursus > Ursus americanus. The sequence continues at coordinate 23,099,847 of NC_142158.1, read as the reverse complement.
ATCTTGCTCCTATTCTTGCTGGGCCCTGCACCTCACCCCACTTTACACATGCCTCATAATGCAGATAGTGTTTGTCCTCCTTGTAAGGGACAAAAAGTTAACGATTTCTTTAAAATAGATAACATCTAAGGGAGGACCAGGTGAGAATGACCGGCTAAGGCCATCATATGCATGTTCCAGACTAAGTGCACTGGACACCTTGACACGAAGGCCCCATGGCTCCAAGGAACAACACCTGGGCCTTTGGTTTGTTCTAACCAGTTTCTGGATGCCGGAGGGGACACATACACCAGACTACTGTCCTCACTGAAAACTTCCAGACCCTGAGCAAAGATGAGACTCCCTCCTTTCCTTTCTGAGTCTCCCAGACACTCTGTACCTGCACACTCTTTATACCTTCATTCAATAAACTCTTTCGTCTCCTGCTGCCTCGGTTTTGATTTCCATCCTGGGCAAAGCCTCAAGGACCCTCTTGGTTGGTCCTGCGGGGAATCCCCTCTGCGTTCCTGGACCTGACCTGCCTTCATCAATAGGCGGGTGTTATGTGAAAGGGCTCTATATGCAAAATGACCTCCAAAGGCCAAAGGTAGCTGGAAGACTGAGGGAAAAGTTCGAAAAGTCTAGCTTGATGAGAAATGGCTTATTAGAGGGACTTAGGGACAGAAATATGTCTTGCCCTGCTGCAACAGGAATAGATCTTTGCAACCCCGCCTCCTGCTAAGACCTGCTTTTATAGTCCTAGAGGCTGGGAATACACGCTGGGGACCACCCAGCAGGAGAACGTTGGAGAATAGGTGTGTGTCACAGTCATATCTCCAAGGCACAAGCATGTTATGCCACCAGGGAGTACTTAAGGATGTGCTTAAACAAAAGGAAAGGATGTGCAGCGGGGGGCTGTGCTCAAGAAGGTTTTAGGTCACAGAGAGGCCGCCATAGCAGATTTGTCCAAGATGGTGTTCGTCTGGTTCACAAGACAGTGTGACAGTTGGGAAAATGTAAAATTTTCATAGCTGGCAGGAGAGTTCATCTCAGGGAGAGAACTGTCTTTATGTAGGAAAATAATAAGCCCTTTTATGGGATAGATTTTAAAGAACTTGGTAAGCCAAGTGATAGTTCAATAGTTTTATATTAAAAATAAAGGAATTTGGATAAGCCATTGCGTATATGGTTAAATGGTATTCCACATGGGTGTCAAGACCACTCAACGGGGAATGACGGTCTCTTCAGTGAATGGTGTTGGGAAAACTGGACATTTCACATGCAAAAGAATGAAGTTGGACCCTTATCTTCCACCATATCCAAAATTTAATTCAAAAGAATTGCAGACCCAAACGTAAGACCTAAACTAAAAACTCCTAGAAGGAAACAGGGGAAAACTTAATGACATTAAACTTGGCAATGGGGGTGTCTGGGTGGCTCAGTCGGTTAAGCATCTGTCTTCAGCTCAGGTCATGATCTCAGGGTCCTGGGACTGAGTCCTGCTTGTGCTCTCGCTCGCTCTGTTGCTCACTCAAATAAATAAATAAATAAATCTTAAAGGAAAAGAAAAACAACTTGACCACGTTTTCTTGGATACCATACCAAAGCATAAACAACGAAGTACAAAGACGTAAGTGGAACTACATCTAACTTAAACACTTTGGGGCATCAAAGGACACAATCAACAGAGTGAAAAAGCAACCTATGGAATGGGAGAAAATAATTGCAAACCAAATATCTGATAAGGAAGGGATTCATATCCAGATTATTATATAAAGAATGCCTACAACTCCAAAACAAAAAAAATCAAACAACCCGACTTAAAAATGGGCAGAGGACCTGAATAGCCATTTCTCTAAAGAAGACATCCAGATAGCCAACAACCGCTGAATACTCAACATCACTCATCGTCAGAGAAAGGCAAATCAAAATCACAATGAGACCTATCACATTATACCCATTAGGAAGGCTACTGTTTAAAAAAAAATACAGAAAATACTAAGCGTTGACAAGGATGTATAGAAATTGGAAGTCTTGGGCACCATTGGGGGAATGTAAAATGGCACAGCGACTATGGAACACAGGATGATGGCTCCTCAAAAAATTAAACATAGAAGTATCAAATGATTCAGTAATTCCGTATCTGAGTATATACACAAAAGAATTGAAAGCAGGGTCTCAAGGAGTATTTGCACACCCATTTTCATAGCTGCACGATTCACATTAGCAAAAAGGCGGAAACAAGTGTCTATCGATGGATGAAAAGATAAAACGTGGTATATGCATATAATAGAATATTGTTCAGCCTTAAAAAGGAAGGAAATCCTGTCACATGCTATTACATGCATGTACCTTGAGGACATTATGTAGTATGAAATAAGCCAGTTACCACAAGACACACACAGTATGATTGCACTTATATGGGATATCTAAAGTAGTTACATTCACAGAAACAGAAAGTAGAATGGTAGTTACCAGGGACTAGAGGAAGGGGAAGAAGGGAGTGATTATTTCAAGGGTATAGACACCCCTGTGCTCAAATCCCTGCAGTGGCTCCCCATTGAAATCAAAGGAACAGTAGAAATTGTTATAATGGTCTCCAAGGTCCCCATAGCCTGCTGCCCAACGCCTTGCTGGCCCATCTGCTTTCTCTCTCCCCTCGCTTACTCTGTTCCAGCCTTCCTGGCCAGACTGATGTTTCTCCATCCTGCCAGGCCCATTCCTGTCTTAGAGTCTTTGCTCTAACAATTCCTCCTTCTGGAATGTTCTGTGTCCAGAAATCCTTGGCTTCCTTCAAGTCTTCGTTCAAATGTGACTTTCTCAATGCAGCCTACTCTGACCACTCTATTGAGCACTATAACGTACATACATTGTTTACCTTGCCATACTTTTCTTTTATTCTATGTACTCCTCATCTTCTGGCATACTAATATTATCTTTTGATATTTTTTATGTCTTCCTCTGTAAGCTCCATTGGGGGAATGATTTTTGTCTGTTTGTAGCTGATGTGTATTCCAAGCACCTAGAATAGTGCTTTATAAATAAAGTCTCCTTAATGAATATTTGCTGAGTGTTGAATCAATCTTCACAAGTGAAAGCACTGTTTCCCCAAGTGAATCTGGGGAATGCTAATTCTGAAGGATACATCACATATACAAAAAAAGTCCTGTGGTCAACTAAGCTTGATGTCCATTTCTCGGAGATTGATGATTGACATGAGTAATATTTTTGGGAAAAACCTAAGCTTGTTTCACAGGACACTCTGTGAGAATTGACCAATAAGGATCGAAAAATGTTCAGAAATACATGGAATTTGCAGAAATGGCACATCAGAAATACAGGAAAAGATCCAAGGGAATAGGGCCAAATACCTGCTTCAGTCCTATAAATAAAGGACTTCACTGTCCACTCAGCATTTAGGGCTTGCCAGCCTAATGTGCTGACCAAAGGCTGCGCAGGCTCTGAACAACATGACAAGTCATGAGGATAAACTATTGGAAAAGAGAGTCATGAGTCCCGTTGGCTGCATTGATTGCTAGGGAGTCATCTACCCGTTCAGTCCAAAATATGGTTGTGCAAAACAATTAAAAAAATATGGTGGTGCTTGGCATTATCACTGGATCAGGTGCAGAACAGAAAGTGAAGAGGAGGGTGAAAAATAGAATAGTTGAGAGAGATTCCAAGTGGTCTCCTAGATGAATACAAGGACTGGGCTAAAGAGTTAATACTGTGGAGTTCTCCGAAGCCTATGATGAAGGTGGCCTCAGCAGCCACACCCACAGTGAGGCTGCCTTGGGGGGATAGAGAGAGTGGGGGCTGAGGGTGGCAGCACACCCAAGGCTCCAAGGCCATCAGGCAAGGCCCTACCTTGCTCTCTCTCTCAATCTCTCTTTTTTTTTTAAACTGCAGCCAACCAGAGAATCCTGACAGCATAAGCAGATAGGTTTCTGCCTATCTCTGTATTCTCAAGTATTATCTTCGATCACACTTTATTATTCATAGAACACTTCTTTGGCAAGTGTAAGTATTTGGAACACAGCCAAAGAAGCAGGAAGTAAGAGGGGGGAGAAAAGCTTCTGAATATCCAAGATAGACAGTATGAAGTTTACTTAAGATTGAAATACTTCACTTCTTTAAGAACTCCTTAGGCACTGAGCCAAAGCCTAGTGAAGGCAATCTATGGAGTTGCCCAGATCATAGGAGAACCAAAATGGCGGGCAAGGCAGCGACAACTGAAATATGAGAGCAGAAGAGGAGACTGAAAAACTAGAACAGACACAGAAATTGAGAAAGTTTACCTCTTCCGGCATAATTTTAGGGCAAGGACAAACTCTTGACGCCTCAGTGGGCTCCAAGACGTTGCTGTATTGCAGCATAAGTCACCATAATGCCCTGACTCACCGATAAAAATTCAGTTGTGATCACTAACTCCATTTAAGTATGCGGGGATGCATTTTGGGAAGCTCTCATTCCCAAAAGACTAAAGTTAAAAATAAAATGTCAGCTCGTAAAGGGGAAGCTTCAGCTAAGCAGAGTTAATTAATTTGTTAATTAATCTGTTCCTCTTCTAAGTTCTAGGCTCCAGTCCTGACGTTCAGAAGTTGGATAAAATATAAAATCATAGTTATAAATATCGTTCTGAGTATTTTTAGTTAATGGCGTTTTGTTAGCAGGCTTTATTTCTGCATTCCATTATCAGTGATTAATTTCTGCTTTGTATTTCTCATAACTGATTTCTTTCAGAGGTTGGGATATTATTTTGGTGTCTTTTGTCTTTAGACATAAAAGCATTTCTTGGTGCACACATAGGTTAGCACAACGAAATGATACGTGTCGATTTATCCCGAATGACTAACTGGTATACTATCCTTAGGGAAAAATGCTAATACTCAACAGTAATAGCTAAATTTGGCAGGTGCTCAGCTATTTTAATTTCTTCGTTTTCTGAACATGTACACATATACAAACAATGCTTAACTGTGATCTCAAGCCTGGAAAATATGCTAGGCAGGTAGGTGGCAAAATACCTTCCAAGCACGGACAGGCTGAGCTAAAATGTGAAGAAAATGGAGCACTGATTGCAAAATCTGAATTCCCTAAGGTTTTGTGGATGATGCTGAAAGAATCTGCTCTCAAAGCAAGAGCGATACTCATCACGGGTCAGTTTAGACCATTCTGGAGATTACCTCTCAAACGTTAAGTGTGGAGTGTCATGTCCTATGCAGGCAACAATTTCTGCTATTTTCCTGAAGGTGGACTCCTTGTATAATAAAAAGATTTCTGTGTAATAAAAACAACAATGGAATAACCAGGTTTGAATCCTCCTTTCACTGTTCATTAGCTCTATAACTACCTGCAAATTACCAGAAATTAGTATTATGGATAAAAACGGAGAGGATGATGGTGACATAATAATAAAAATGATGATATTGCCTGGCCTTCCAACTTCATCAACTTTTGGGAGGATGATACAAATGAATATGCTTTGTGAATATTATGTAGTATTACTAAGACGGCAATCTTATTTTTCCATGGGTTAAATCACTGTAGATGGTGTTTGGTCGGTGATTATCTTCAGTTGAATCTCTTCTGAATGGATTACTAGAATTTTATCTTCTCAAGGGGTAGGTTATACTTTTGTAAACTTTGGAGACTGTTTTAACTCAGTTTTGTTGGCATATCTTTGGCTGGTTCTGGGCGCGCATGTGACTGGTTTTGAATTTTTATCAGTCCCTAGTATCACTCTGCCTTCCTGAAATATGCCAGAATTTTTTCCATTTCTTTTTGTCTGGCTTTTAATTTTAAACCAGCCGTCAGGATGAGCACTGGATCTTCTGGAGGAGTTCACAGTTCTGTAAGGGAGATTAAATGACCGATCTTGGTATCAAGACTTGTTCTACTGCAGACAGAAAACAGGCAAGACAGGGGCGCCCGGCTGTCCCAGTCGGTTAAGCGTCTGATTCTTGATCTCAGGTCAGGTCTTGATCTCAGGGTGTTGAGTTCAAAGCCTGCATTGGGCTCCATGCTGTGGGTGGAGCCGACTTAAAAAGAAAAAAACCAGGGGCGCCTGGGTGGCACAGCCGTTAAGCATCTGCCTTCGGCTCAGGGCATGATCCCGGCATTGTGGGATCGAGCCCCACATCAGTCTCCTCCGCTATGAGCCTGCTTCTTCCTCTCCCACTCCCCCTGCTTGTGTTCCCCCTCTCGCTGGCTGTCTCTATCTCTGTTAAATAAATAAATAAAATCTTTAAAAAAAAAAAAAAAGAAAAAAACCAAAAAAGCAGGCGATACCCCTGCCACCTCATTTTTGAACGGTAAATGTAATTCCCGTCCACAGGGATGACAGGCCCATGTCACATGTGTGGGTGGGCCTCCTGATAGAGAAATGCTTGGTTTTAGAGGAAGCAATGCATTGTAATGACTGAGTACCCAGGCTCTGGAATCAAGCCATGTTTTTGCTTCACCTCCCTAAACCAACCATGATACTTAACTTTGTAAACTCAGTTTTCTCATCGGTAAAATAGAGATTATAGTAACATGGGCTATTGAAACAACTTTTGTGAAGTTATAGCTAATATATAATAATCATTATGATGAATCTACAGTTGACAACACATGGGAACAGAGATAAATGGGAGGAAAAGAGAGCAACGTGTCCATGGCGGAGCTCTTCAATGTCTTAGAATCATAGCCTCTCCTTCAGAAGCCTGTTGAATTAATCTATAGTAGAACTGTTCCATTCGCTTGTACCATCTGACAGTTCTTTTAGCATTAATTGTATTATAGTATCAATAGAACAGAACAAGTAAGGTTTAAGTTCTGTAACGTTTTGTTTTCAGGATCTGAGCATAGTTACTGCATTTTTAAGGGAAATTTTAAAACTAGATTAGAACTGGTTTTGTTGAGCAGAAGAACGTCTGTAGAGGGCTACTCTTCTCTTCACATCTATGTCAATGTGAAGACCGTTTTTGGGAGTCAGAAGAACATAGATTTGTTTGTAGGAGATTATGAGTGGTCTGAGTACTTCCTCATAAATATTACCCAAACTGGTCTACTTTTGCTTTCTGGGAGTTCACATCAAAGTGTTGGTATTTTTTTAAAGATTTATTTATTTATTTGAGAGAGAGATTGAGAGCACGTGCATCTAAGCGTGGAGGGGAGGGGCAGAGGGAGAGGGAGAGAAAGTCCCAAGCAGACTCAGCGCTGAGTGCAGAGCGGGATGTACGTGAGGCTCCATCTCACCACCTTGAGGTCATGACCTTGAGGTCAGGATCTGAACCGAAACCAAGAGTCCCATGCTTAACCCACTGCGCCACCTAGGCCTCGGGGTTTTTTTTTTAACAGTGCTTTCAAGCCCCTTCTGCCCTGAGACACCTCACTTCAGCTGTCATCCTGCTCAGGGTAAGAGGAAGGCTGCTTCCGTTCTGGGCAGTTTCCAGAACTGTGTGATATCTAATGAGCCTGTCTAGCCTCGCTGATCGGCAATCATGCCTGTGTAAGTGTGAATGTGGGTGTGATGAGAGTAGAGCAGAGATTGTCATCTGCTGTTGGTGGCCTCCTATAACATCTCCTTGGGGACAGGGAGTGGGGGTAGGGACATTTATTTATTTTTATTTTTATTTTTGGCCCCTCGGTGGGGGAACGTAGGCTGAGAAACTCAGGCCTGGCAAGCTTGCAGGTGATGAGTTCCTCCAGAAGCAAGACTGAGGGCCGAGCTGTGGAAGGGAAGTTGCTAACCAGTGCCTGGCAGGCCTGCAGGTGGCTCTGAAGCTGGAGGCCACGTGGATAATCATACAAAGTCGTCCTGAACGTCACTGCCCCCCTGTCTGGAGTCGGCTTGGCTCAGTAACAGCTCCCAGGTAAACTGCTGATGCAAAAGCTTGGGCCTCATTTCTGCTGGAATCCTGGGGGTTCACATCAGCTCCCTTTCCCCTGATTTTGTACCCAGCAGCTCAGCGCCCTGCCTTCCTGAAAGCTTGCTTCATCAGCGGGCACACAGCAATTCCTGGGAAGAATCTTCAAGACTTTCATGTTTCTGGAAACCCATTAATCAACTGGAACAGTTTTCCCAAGTGCCAGTGATAACTTTGTCTCCATCTGGGGACAGAGAGGAAGTGTCTCCCTTTTGAGAACCTGTGCACGAAGAACATGTATCAGAATGCACCCAATATAATAGAAGCACCGTTTCTTACAGAAGTAAAATAATTCTCAATCCAAAGGGATGGGAGGGAATGATCAGAGGCTAGCAGTCCTCTGCATTTGCTGGTGTGACACAGATCAGGGTGGAGGAAACTATGTCTTGCTCAGAAGAACGTGAAGAGAGGGAGTCTGGGTGCCAGGGCGCTGGCTAGCAGCCCGGGGGGGGGGGGCGGGGTGGCTCCTTGGGCTTCCAGCCTCTGGCAGATTAACCCTCTGCAGCAAGGACTGCGAGGGAGAAGCCTCGAAAGGAAAGCGCAGGGAATGCTAGCGGGCGTGAGGACAGGGAAGGGGGGAGCCGAGACTGCAGCGAGACCAAAACAGGGTGCGGCCCCGGGGGGAGGGGCTTCCCTGGGGAAAGGCGCCCGCCTGGGTGGCCTGGGTGGAGGTGGCTTCGTGGGGCGGGGAGGGGAGGGAGGGAAGGCCGGCGAGCTCGGGAGGAAGAGGACGGGCGCCTCCCGCCCCCGGGGCTGCCCGCCAGCAGCCGCACGACGAGGCGACGGCGCCCACTGGCGTCGCTTTCCCTCTCCCGGTCGGCCGGGGTTCAGGCCGGGCTGGGCGGGCCGGGTGGCGCTCGGGGCCGGGCTCCGCTTCCCCACTTTTCCTCCCTCCCTCCCTCCTCCCGGGGCCGTCCCGGGCGGCCGAGCCAATGAGCGCCGAGAGGAGGGCAGCGGGAAGCAGAGCGCGCCGGGCCGCGGCCCTCCTACCGCGCCCGGGGCCGCCGCGCCAACGCCAAGTTTGCGCCCCTGGAGTTTGCGCGCGTCGCGGCCCCCGGCCTGGTCGCTCGGTCCCCGCGAGGGAGGCGGCCGCGCGTGCCTGGGGCAGCCGCCTGTGAGCACCCGGGCTGGAGGACGGCGAGCGGGCTGACGCGGGCTGGGGCCGGGGCAGCCGCCTCCCGAAGATGCAGGATGGCAGCAGAGCCGCCGTCCAGCCTCTCCTACCGCACCACGGGCTCCACCTGCCTGCACCCGCTCAGCGAGTTCCTGGGCATCCCGCTGGACCAGGTAACCGCGGGCGGCCTGGCCGGGGCTGGGGCGTGGGCGCAGGGACCCTCCTCCCGAGCCACTGCGGGCGTGCGGGCTGGGGGAACATCTTAGCCACAACGCCCCCCCCCCCCAGCAGATTTTATAGCTACATACACTCGACAGGTGGGCTTTTTTTCTGACTTGATGTTTTTGTCCTGTAAGTGTGAAAAAAAAAATTGGTATATCCTGCAAGACAGGTTCAAATGAACTTTGTCTTTTTGAGGTTTTGGGTTGCCTCGTTTCCTGTAACCAAGTTCTAAAGTATTCTGATAAATGAATCGAGTGTTTTTTCCATCAGTGTCGTCGAGTCTTTATTATTTTTAATTTAGATATCTCTACTTAAAAGATAAGCTTGATTAGTCTGTAGGCTGTAGCCTATAGCTTTGGAACAGAGACCTGGGTTTTAGACTTTGGCGGTGAAACTTGTTAAATCAGGGGTGACAGTTATTTTGTACCATGTGCGATGTGCATGGGAAAGGGAGGAGTTAACACAAGGACACTGTGGTTTTCCGAGGGGCTTTGCTTTATTCAGTGGACTTATCCTTGAGGTCCCAGACTCCTGAGTGAGTTCGGTTTGTGGGAGAAGAGAGGCACATGGAAGTTAGTTGGACTGTTCAGGAATTGTCTGCTGCTATTAAAAAAAAAATGCAGTAATTCCTGGTAAGAAATCTGCCTAAGGGTTGAGGCTGTCTTACTCATTTTCGTCTCTTTAGGTGCTGCAGGCTAGATCTGCTATGTATTTCATAGTCAATAAATACATGTGGATTTTAATGGAATGGGGAGTGCCAGAGGCTGGCTCATTGCATTCTCGTTACTAGTGATCTTTTTTTTCTTTCTTTTCTTTTTTCTTTTTTTTTTTTTTTTTCCCAAACGGGAGTATACCCGCAGCCCTCTCCACTCACATTCCTTCTGCAAGGAGGAAGTGAGAGCTGGCTATTTGCCTTATTCAGATATTGTTTGTTGAACCACCCTTCTACCTGGCTCCCTCCAAAGATCTGATGCAGAACTCCACCTCGCCCCGCCAGTTGCCTGCTCCTCAGCTGCAAAATCCAGAAAGTTAACAAATCGGGAGAGGTATCAGATGCCCCCTGCTGCTTCTGCACATTACTCTTCAATTTGTAGTGAGAATGGGAGAGACCCAGGGACCTGGGTAAAGGCAGAGAAATACTAGCAAATCCTTTTGCTCTGAAACTACCTGAAACTCCCAGCTGAATTTCCTTAAGGGGAGTGTGTTTAGTAATACCCCTTCAGGCCCAGCCCCACCCCCATCAGAATTTATTTTAATTACATTTTCTGTTTTTTTTTTCAAGATTTTATTTATTTATTCGACAGAGATAGAGACAGCCAGCGAGAGAGGGAACACAAGCAGGGGGAGTGGGAGAGGAAGAAGCAGGCTCATAGCGGAGGAGCCTGATGTGGGGCTCGATCCCATAACACCGGGATCACGCCCTGAGCTGAAGGCAGATGCTTAACCGCTGTGCCACCCAGGCGCCCCCTACATTTTCTGTTTTAAGTTATTAGGCATTGCTAGAGAGAGAGGAATCCAGGGAGGCATTTTGTATGGAAAGGGATAGTTAGGGGACCCTGACCAGTTACAACCGGGAGGTGCTAGTATGATGTTATTAAGTGCTTTTTGACTGTATCCACCCCCAGCCCTAATCTCCTGGATTTCTGTTTTTAATTAAAAAAAAAAAAAAGAATAGAAGAGCCTTAAGGATGTTTAAGGCTGGGAGAAAGGGATTTCTGGGATAAACTGCAGGAGAAATGTGGATGAAGGAGCCCTTGTGATCTCTTAGACCTTCCGATGGCTCTAGCACTCTCTGGAAGGCTCACATCTGAGTGACTCTTGAGAAGCACGTATAGGGCAATGCCCCAGCTCGCTCTCATTTAAGGCCCGGTTTGGGGAAAATCCCAAACCATAAATAATGTGGTTTGAGGCTAAACTGTGGCTTGGGAATTTGGAAGCTTGATGTGTTTTTCTCCCTCACACTTTCAAGGCCTTTTTAAGGTCTTAGATGTCAGACTGGACCCGCTCTGCCAGCAAACTTCTTTTGTGACCGCTGGCTGGTATTCAACCTCTAAGAGCCCCAGTGTCCTCATGGGTAAAATCAGAGCCACATTTTGGAGTTGAGAAATTTTATGTAGATATAAAATGCCCTACATCCGAAAGGTCCTTCATTCAGACAGGGTCCCAGCGGGAAACAGAATTTAACTCAACGGGTTGTAATGAAGGAATTTTAATGAACTACCTAGAGGGATGTGGGCAGCATTCAGGGGATGGTGTTCAGGTGGCCGCGGAAGGGGAAAGGGGAAGATGTCCTGTGACCATTGCCCAGAGAGAGTTGGATCCAGCGCCTGCTGGGATGCCGGTGGGAAGCAGAAAGAGAACCTCAGCCCTTCTCTCCACCCCACATCCCTTCTGTCTCAAAGTGGTCAGACCCTGCCCATGGGTGGCTGGCCTGGGGTGCCCCAGGGTGGGGGTGCGGTCTGCAGGGTCTCCACCCCCGGCATAGAACTTGGAAGAGAAAGGTAGAGCCATATCTGGAGGGCAGGCCAAGGACAACAGCACAGTCCTTAATAAATGTTTGCTTCTGTCCCATTTAGGAGTGACTAGTTACTGGCCTACAATATGCTGAAAATGATAAACTGTATTTCTGGTTACTCAGCTAGCTCTTTGTATGCCCCTGGAAGACGTTGTGTCTTTTTCCCCATCTTCACATTTCATGCTTATATTAATAATTTCTGAATTGAAGGCCCTTCCGAGAATGTCTTTGGCTTCTGGGTGTTTCCATGTGGAGTAGCTTATTATTTGCAAAAACTGAAATGTCCGTTGAGCATCCTACTATGTGAGTGAAGGACTCTTTTCTTATTTTTCATTTGCTCCTTTCGTTTGTCTGTTCTGTGAACTCCTGGGGGAAGCTTGGGATCGTGTGGAAAAGTCTATGGTTTTCATTTCCAAGGACTTTACTAGGCTGACATCCTCCTAAAGACGTTAAATGTAAAATCATCTTCTTTAATTAGAAACTGAGCAGAACACAGAATTCAGATGCCGAGGGCAGGACATGAATTATGGCGTAGGAACCTCCCCACGTGCTTCACAGATGAGTTTGTTGGAAGTGGCATGTCTAAAACAGCCCATCTCTGCCTGTCTAGCAAGTATGGTGCTCGGCAACTAGTAAGATTATTCAGCTAGAAAGCTTCACTTACCCAGGATAAATTCGGCAAGAGCATTTCCTTTCCCATTTAGAGTGAATCAGGGAGCAAAGGATAAGGGTTTTGCCTTATTTTTTAAGTCATCTGCTCATGCCCTCTCGACTTGGTTTTGGTTGTGGAGTGTGTCATGATCTGCCTTTAAACTAACCATAGCTTTCAAAGTTTGCAAGACTGGTTTAGCCCCCGTGATGGATGGAGAGTGTTGACGTTATTCATTCGCGTGGTGTGTGATCATATCCTAGGAGTTGTGAAAGCTGAGAAAGAAAGTTTGCTGGCTTTAAGGAATTTACAATTGAAAAGGGGGGGAGTGGCGAGGAGCTCTGGGTGCCAAGGCTGTTTTTACCCACCATCACCCCAAACTTTTGCGTGTTTCCATGAAGTATCAATTCGTTGTTGAATTAGGATTCCTTGTCTGGGTTTCATCCCCCCACCCCCCCAATCAGATAAAGGGGAAAGGGAAAAATAGCCCAGGACAGAAGAACTCAGGAAATGGTCTTGAGATGAAAGCAGCAAAGGTTTAGGACAATGAACGTAAGCTTGCGTTATAGTTTAAAAGGCTGGGGGAACAAAGACCTGCTCTAAAGACCTGGCATTCTTGACCAGTGGTGAGACCAGTAGTGAGTTTCCATTATTCTGCTGGGGCCTCTGACCACAAAGTTTCTTTCCTTGCCTGGAGCTTTTCGTCACTGGTTGGTTCCCTTGTCCATTCTTGGAAAGCCCAACCTTCACATCTCTTCTTACCTCAATCTTGCCCTTGGTGCAAAGCTCAGCTCACATTCCACACTCATTATTCAGTCAATTAAATATTTATCTAATGCTCTCAGTGCCCGGTCCCTGGCCAGGCAGTAGAAATACAAGGATGAAAAAAATCCAGGTCCCTGTCCCGGAAGAGTTTCTGTACCAGTAGAGGAGACAAAGGACCCGTGTAAGTCACAAGTGCTGTATACTCACCAGCTCGTGCAGATGCTAACAGAGGTTTGTAGATGGCACCCTGGTGGAACCGAGAAAAGAAAGGCACAGGACATGTGGGATTCCTGTAGAATTTACTATTTACCTTTGACACGCTTTACATTTGACACTTAGGAAGCATTCTCTCCTATTTTGAATTAGCTTGCTGCGTTTATATGCTGAATTTCCAACTAATTTAAAGCCTCCTCGAGGTAGAGATTGTATTCCTCCTTGTGTTCCAAGGAAATAGTGGGTACTCAACAAATATGTATCATTAGTAACAAATGCGCCAATGATAATGATATGCATTATCAAACGTCAGCATACAGAAGCTTGTTTTTAAAGCCGACAGCGGATCGGCCTTTGTAGGGGGAAGGGTCCTTTGCCTAACCCACCCCCTCCATTGATGCTGCCTCCAGGCTGTTCCCTTGGGTTTCTGACTTGAACAGTCTGCTCTGCCCCTTGGGGCTTTCCAGTTCATCCCAGCTCAGGTTGGGTGCGGGCTCAGCCCGGCAGAAAGCTACTTTAGTTTTCTTTTTTGGCCTCAGTAGTTCCTGCAAAGTCAGGTCTGCTCTCCCCTTAATACCTCTTCATTGCCTGATATTGAAAATGATTGGCTAGCAGGAGAAAAATACGTTGGTGGGACTGCAAACACATAGTGAGCTGTGTTCCCCCAGAATTCCTTTGGGTGCTTTGGGCTGTGATGATTCGAACGGGAATACAGTGGGGCTCATCCTCAAAAATCTCGCTGGGTGAGGCAGGGACAGATGCGTCAACTGGTGTAACTCACGTGCTGTACCTGGACCAGCATCAGCCTGGACACTGGTTAAAAATGTGCATTCTCTGCCTAGTGCCCCCATCTGCTGCTCTGGGGGCAGGCACTGCCCTGGGTGGTTTAGTGAGCCACCCCACAGTCTGAGAACCAGTGCTGCACTCAGCTCACTGGGATACAAATTAATCAAGCATAGTGGAGGCAGAATGGAGGGAAAGATCTACTCTGCTTTGTTGTGGGGAGGGGATGAGGTGTGGTTGTCAGGGAGAATCTCACAGGTGAGGAAGGCACAAGTCGGGTCTTGCAGGGTGGAGAGTTTATCAGGCACAGTGGGCAGAAAGAACAGCACATACAGAGGTGTGGACCAGTGAAACTGTGCTTTGTTCTAGGACCTGAGAGCCCACTGAAGTGGGTGGTGGGCTGCTGGGTGCGGACTGAGGGATCTGGGTTGGGGAAGGGGGGGTGGTCACGCCACCAGGAAGCTGAAGGACTCTGGTGAGGTGTTTGCACTTCATCCTGCAGACCAAGGGTCTGTAACCTTTTTCTGTAAAGGGCCAGACAGTAGATATTTTGGCTTCACAGGCCCCGCAGCCTGTTAACAACTACTCAACTCTGTCATTGCATGAAAGCAGCCATAGGTAATAAGTAAATAATTGGCCATGGCTGTATTCTCACGAAACTTCATTAATGGACACTTCTGAAATTTGAGTTTCATATTTTTTTTTTTTACGGCTCTAGAAAATTATATGTCATTTTTTTTTTTTTTTTTAAAGATTTTACCCACCCATTTGACACAGAGAGAGAGCACGCACACAAGCAGGGGGAGCGTCAGGGAGAGGGACAAACAGACTCTCCGCTGAGCAGGGAATCCTACCATGGGGCTTGATCCCAGGACCCTGGGATCATGACCTGAGCCGAAGGCAGACACTTAACTGACTGAGCCACCCAGGCATCCATGTATGTCTTTAAAAAAATTTTTTTTACTTAAATTCAAATTAGTTGGCATATACTGTATTATTAGTTTCAGGGATAGAATTTAATGATCCGTCAATTACCTATAACAGTCAGTGCTCATTACATCAGAGTTTCATCTGATTTTTAATGCATCAGGAAATTTTCTTCTCGATCATTTTCAACCCTTAAAAAATAAAAAACACTTTTTTTTTTTTTTTTTTTTTTTTAAGCAGGCAGTCCACACAAAAACAGGCAGTGGGCAGGATTTGGCCCGAGGACTGGATTTTGCAGACCCTTTCTAGAGACTCATTGTCCTTAGATTTTGGTGCATGTTTCTGGGATCTGGCCCAGACTGGGGAATGCAAATGTCAGGGTGGAGGGGCTCCCCAGGTGATTCTCAGGCCAACTGAAGTTTAGGGCCACCGCTACCATCAAAGGGAGGGCCCCAAAGGGCTTAAGTCCTGCAAAGATTTTCACTTTGTGACATTTTGTGAAGTGGTGTGGGACTCCTGGCCGAAGGCTGCAGGAAAGGAGGCGGGGCGGGGTCCGAGGGTGAGTGAAGGTGTAGGGCCGTCTTTTTGGGGCAGTGGAGAAAGAGGCGCCCCAGGTCAATTTAATGCGCTGCTGAGTGTAACCAACCCACTGAAAATCACACGTTTTTAGAGGCACGAGTTTGTGCCAACATGTGATTTTTCTCTTTCCGCAGCTCCTCCCAGGAGCAAAAGTAAAACCGTTGGACGTTTGCAGAGAAGGTTGCTGGAAAGTTAAGAAGGAAAGGTGTTGAAAGATGCTGACAAGTACTTGGAAGGGATGGGAATGAGAAGGGAAACAGCCCCTTCTCATTGGAGTTTGGAGGGACGCTGAGGGGCAGGTGGAGAGGAAGGGAGGCAGCTGGGGGCTGGTGGAGTGGAAGATTCTAGGGAAGCTTTTCCGGGCAATGACGAAAGTCTGGGTGTGGACGTGGGAGGAGGGCTGACAGTGGGGCTCAGCCAGCCCTGGGAACCGGGGGATTTGGCAGACTTCCTCCCAAAGATTGAAGCAGGTGAACTGGGGGATGTGAGCTGGAGGAAAAGGCCGAGCGGTAGCGAAGCGCTCTAGGTTGGTAGATTCTGAGAGTGTGAGGCCAGGCTGGAGAGGGCAGTGCCTGCTCTCAGGTGCTCGAACACCTGCCCTGCTCGCACCACCAAGGCTAGGAGGGAAGGAAGAGAGCTGGGAAGGCACTGAGGGTTTTGGGTAGAGCAGAGGGAGGGCTTTGCGGAGGTCAGCAGAGGGAGGGAGGTCTGCGGTGGGATGATGAGTCATGGAGGAGGAGGAAGTCAGGAGTGGCAAGTGGTTGCAAGTTGACAAGGGGAGCTTGGTGGCTGGGCACTAGGGTTGGGATGAATGGCAGGCTTCTTTCTGGGCAGGTCGGGCTGGCCCCTCAGGGATCCTGGACCGATCCTGAACACTGCGGTCTTTCCTGGGTCTGTGCATGAATGTGGTAGAAAGTTCCGTGGTGGTTCAGAGGAGGTAGAGGGCATCTTGCAGACACGGTCTGAGAATATCAAGCGATAAGATGTGTTGAGGGCAAGACTCTTGAGGAAGAAACTCCAAATTCCATAGAATCGAGAGGACAGGGCTGGTGGAGTTGGGGACTGTCCCTCAGTCCGGCCCTGCAGGAGAATGAGCAGTCTCCATTCGAGGGGACTCTGGGGGAGTCCGGGAGTTGGGTGGCCCCACTGGAAAGTGCTGACCGCTGTCTCAATCTGGTGGCTTAACTTGACAATAATTGAAGGGAGAACGGGGAGAGTGCAGGAGTGACCATAAACTTCCCGGCATTTTAAGCAGAAGCCTAGTGCGGCCCGGAGCATACAAGAGGAACAAGAGGTGGTTCTTCACAACCTGGCCTCAGTTTACCTGTCTGGCTTAATGACACCAGCAACTCTGTATATTGAATGCTTGTGCTATCAGCCATCCAGCCATCCAGTCGGCTGCTCTGCGCACATTATCTCATTTAACTGGTATGACCACACTGAAAGCTATGCCAAACGTTTCCACTGAAGCAGTGGGCCTAGGCAGAGGTGGGATTTGAACCCAGGGCTGTCTGACGGCTGTGCTCCTAGGCACTGCACTGCAGGCCACCCACCACTTACTGCCCTGTGCACCGTGCTGTCACCGCAGGGGACTGTTGATGTCTTGCACCTCAGTGCAGTGTGCCTTTCGCACCTGCCGGCTTCCTGCCCGCACCCTTCCCTCTCTCCGAGCCTCGTCCTTCCCGGTTCTCATTTCCTAGCTCACCTCCTCCTGCTCTCTGTCACCCTGGCCTTGCTGTCTCCCTGTGCTCCCGGGCCAGATGGGTCCCTTCTTTTTTTTCCTGTCTCCCCACAGCACTCTGCATACCACATCACGGGTCTTACCTTATGTCTTTGATATGTATTGGTCTTTCTGCCCTGCCTGGCTTGGGAGGCTTCTTTCAATAGGTCCTTAGTAAGCACCATATGCCAAATACTGGGTGAGAGTGGGGATACAGAGATTAGTGAGGGTCTGTGCCCGGGGTCTAGCCAGGCGTGGGGTAGTGGGGACTCCTGGGAACCGCTGCCTTAGGAGGAGAAGGGGAATGTGCTGGGCTGGGGCCAGGTGGGACGGGCAGAATATTCCAGGAAGAGGACGCTGTTTGAGCAAAGGTACTGACTGGGACTTGACTGGAGAAAAGGTGCACATTCTTTGTGGGCGGTGACTGAAGATGAATCTTCGTCGTCTCGGTGTGCTTAGTACAGTGCAGGAATTTAATAAACGTTTATCGAAGTGGAATTTTATTTACATTCTTGCATTGGAATGAAGGAGTAAATTAAGTTAGACTTGGGAGCCAGTTCATTTTACCAACTGGTTAGGTCTGTATCTTGTTATTTGGAACCTGCATTTCGGTTGATAGGCCTGTCTCTGATGGAGAAGTTAATGGAAGGCCCGGTTGCGGATAGTTGGAGGTCATGCCTGGCTTGTTGAAACGTAAAATTCTCCATTTTCATTTTCATCACGTGGAGTCTCTTGATGTATGCATTGCTTGGAGTTATAAATGCAGATAGTAATGTCAGTTCGGGGCCAGTGTTCTCAGATTTGTGTGAACAACCCGGGGAAGTCTCCTATAGCAGCCCATGGTCAAGTCCCATGTGTCAAAGGTGCCACATACCCAAGAACGTCTAGGAGTCTTGCAGCACGGCCTCTGAATTACATTTGTCAAGAAAGATTTCTGAAAAAGATTCTGTCTCAGGAGATATAATCTGGAAATATGTTTTGTAGCAGCAACTTGTAAAAGGAATTCAGAATGTGTAACTTAATAACAGTACTTGGTGATGTGCTTTCCAGAA
Organism: Ursus americanus; assembly: GCF_024610735.1. Classification (NCBI taxonomy): domain Eukaryota; kingdom Metazoa; phylum Chordata; class Mammalia; order Carnivora; family Ursidae; genus Ursus; species Ursus americanus. The sequence continues at coordinate 23,081,416 of NC_142158.1, read as the reverse complement.
GCTTTCTATTTTAAGTAAGTCAACCCTTTCAGTAAACAAGATAAAGGGGAAACTTGCTGCAGTCTTATTAATGGCAATTTCTTGCAGTTTCGCCAAGGATCAGTGTAATCAGTGGGGAAAGTAACTTCATGTAGTTTATACTGGTTAAAAATGTGCTTTATCGAAAGACCACCATCCCTTTGGGCTTACGAAATGTGACCACCTACCAACAGGATGGACTCATGGACCCGTCTGTAATGCGTTTTGTAGTTATCCAGAAGATGTGCCCTTGGTGAATCAGGTGTCGACCCCCATGTAATAGTGGGACAACTTCTACGGTTCTGAGTGGTTAATCTTTTATGTGTTAGTAATATCAATCTGATTAGAAGCAGGGTTTGGAAAGTCCGTAGCAGCATTAAAGCAATTTTAAATGTTGAATGCAGATTTCTGCGCTGATAGTGTTGGGGATTTCCCAACCTTCTTATTACAAATATTCCATTCTCAGGTGTATTTACCAAACAACAACTCAGAGCTCAGGTTCTAGTCTCATTTGCAAAAGAGCGAAGGAGGGGGGTGCGCTTGAACAGTTTTTGTTCCGGTGGTTCTAACTTCTTACTTCAAACAAGGAATGAAAATGAAAAAGACAGTGGTTTGTCTCCCCCCAGCACCCCCAGTGAGCAGAGGTAGTCAGCAGGAGGTTGCTAAGGCCTGGAGGAAGTTGCTAAATTCAAAAGTCATTTTGTGAAATTCCATGAAGTGGTTTAACTGTGAATGTCACTAAGTTAAAGCCTATTCTTTTTTTCCCCCTCGGCATTATATTTTACTCTTTGTTTTTAATTAATTAATTAATTAAAATCTTAACAATTATTTTTAACTAATTTTGTGCTTTTTATTTTGTATAAGTACAGTAAAAAAAATTAGTTTTCTGATGTGGTAGCTTATATGCTTAGTATCAAAATCACAGAAAAGAGGATATAATGAGGGGTGTCCCCCCCCCCCCCCCCCGCTTCCCTTCCTTTGCAGCTGCCTGGATCCCCTCCCTGCCAGTGGCATCCTTTCAGAAGCAGGCTGTGCACACTCATGCACAGAATCTTTTTGTCTGTTTTTCTGATAGTGTACGGCTCTTCCACTCCTTGCTTTTTTTTTTTTTTTTTAACTTAATAGTGGTCTCGTAGGGAGCGATTCGTATCTGTATATACAGAGCTCTTGTGACATTTGACTTCCTTTCTGCCTTTTACTGAGAGTTCTGTTTCTGTGCTTCCAGGAAGAGCGTTGTCCCTTAGCCAAGGCTGACAGTGTTGGTGGGGGTGGTGGGCGAGGAGGTTGGGGAGGGGTCTTCCCACGTTGGCACCGCCTCCTCTGGTCTCATTCCCAAGGACAATGGTACTAAACAGCAAAAATTCAACCGAGTGAATTTAAAGATCAAATTGGTTTTATTCAGCCTTTCATGAATCGGGCAGCATCTCTTCTAGCAACAGAAAGGAGCTCCACCAAGCTGTGGAAAAGGGAAGATTTTTAAATGCAGAAAGTTGGGGAGGACAGGAGAAAGAAATTATTATCAAAGAATGCATTGTTTCAGGCAAGGTCCCCTTCCTAAGGGGATCAGAAGGGTCTCTTGGGAGGGATTATCTCACTAGCGCTGACCAGATAATTCCAAGTTGATTGATTAAAGTTTACATTCCTAGGGAGTTGAAACTGCCCTTAGGTTCGGTATTAAGTCTTTGCTGATTGGGACTTAGCACAGGTGACTCCAATTTAGGCCTGCTTTCTCCTTTATAATGACAGAAAGCGCCAAGGACCCCTTCCAATAGCTGCATGTGGTGGGGAGAGATTGGGGCCTGTTGCCGGTTTCCCCTCAGATGGAGAGAAGTACACTCTGGAGTGAGGATGAGAATATGAAAGATCCCTGCAATCCTCGAGTCCCAGGGATGAAAATGGCTCTGCCTCTAACCAGCCTGGCATGGGCTGCACTTGCCCAGACCTCTTGGTATGCCCATCTGCCAGAAACCTATTTAAGGTCTCAAAGTCTGTGATTGCAGAATCTTCAATAGTAGCAAGGAAGGCTTGGTTTTACATCACAAAGAAACACTTTTTGAGGGTAAAGCCCACAAACCATGGTCTTTATTTTCCACCTTTTAGTGGATGTAGCTACAAGGATTGTACATATATAATTTACTTTCTTATTTCTGCAAATGAAATGTGTGCATTTTGGTGCACGTTGGCTGAAGTGAGTTAACCTTTGGGGTTCTGGAATCGTCTCTCTTCTCTCACCTCTGTTGGGGTGGAAGAAATTTTCTTTGCCCTTCACAGACCTTCTAGCTGGACTAGGAATCAAATTGACATGAGACAGATTAACAGGAGAAAATCAAATTTAATAGGGTATGTACAAGGAATCCATACGAACATGGAAATTCCAAAGACAGGCCGTATGAAGAGGGGCTGAGCTATATGACATCCTGAGCTAAGTAGAGGGGTAGGGTCTGGAGATTCAAAGGGGAGGAAGACCATTAGCAGGAAGGGTTGCCCTGGAATGCAAATGAATTTCTAGGTAAAGAGGAATCTCTGTTAATAGCTCTCTTCCTGGTACCAGCTGTCCTTTCCAATGTAAATTTAGGCAGTGGAGGGGGAGGTAAAGAGATTTTCCTAAACCTGCTGGATTTTGATTGCTTCTAACTCAAAATAATCTTCATGCCAAAGTGGCCTGTCTTGGAACAGCCCGCCCTTGACGACCACACCCCCTTGTTAGAACAAGATCAGAATTTAGGAATTTGTGTGCTTTATCCTAGAAAAGAGATCATGTAAAAGAGAACTGCTATCTCTTGTCCACTAGGGCTGCTGAGCTGTTTTTACTCCTGTATCCATTCTTCTCCAAACAATACATGTTCACTTGTCTGTAGATTATTTAACAAAAGGGAAGCAAACAAACATTTATATGAAATTATATTCAGAGAGCCATCTTATACAAATGTGGAGCAAAGGACAAAATGATTTTTTAATCTTTTTAAATGTAAAGTGCCTGTGATGTGGGAAATAAGGGCAAAAAAAAAAATATTAAATTTCCTTACTACATATAACCCATTGACAAGTCCTTGAAACAGGCAGAGTGACCTTCCTCCGGGAGCTCAGCTGCCTTGATGTTGACACTTTGCTAAGGGCAAAAGGCAATCTTAGCCTGATTCCCCAGGATCCTGTAAGTCTACTTTAACATTTCAACATTCCTTTGGAAACTTCCTTTATCTCTTACCAACAGCCCCCTCCCCAGATATATGTTAGCAATCATCCTGCTAGCATATGGCCCACTGATATTAATCTGAGGGGTCTCATGACTAAGGTTCACTAGACAGTAATAAATGACCTTTTCCTTACAATAGCTAGCCCCTTCAAGGTCCTGGGAACCTTGTTTCCAAAATACCTTGGAGGTTTGTGCTGTCCCTAACCCCCACCCAACTTGAAAGTATATAGTGAGTCACCTGTCACAACCACAGTGCAGCTCTTTCTGCCCAGGGGTCCTGTCCCCGTGCTTTAATGAAACTACCTTTTTGCACTGAAGATGTCTCAAGAATTCTTTCTTGACCGTTTGCGCTGGACTCCATTTCCATATCACCTGGAGGTGGAGTTTACAAAAGGGTATAGTAGTAGACTATCTCACATTTATTTTCGTAATCTCAGCCTCATTGAGTTAACATTTACCTCAGTTTTATAGTTAGCTTTACTAAGTTGCAAAACTTAAGTTGATTTATGTGGTTTTTATCTTTCTACTGAAGTATTCGAGCGTTTTTAGACCTGTCTTTATCTGATTGCCATTTCTGTTATCTTAGTTTAAAAGAAGAGCAAAATGTGGTTGTAAACTAAAAATAATCCTTTCATCAAGATTTAGGGTGGGACTCAATTTCTTCATACCAATGAACAATGAATTATGAGTGTGCATCTTAGCGCGATGGAATTGTAGAGAGAATTTGAAGGCAGGCAGTGAGCTATAAAACAATTTAGAAATTGACCACTTACTAGTTTTTTTTTTTTTAAGGTTTTATTTATTTGAGAGAGAGAGAGCATGAGTGTGGGGCAGGGAGAGGGAGAAGCACGCTCCCTGCTGGGCAGGAAGCCCTCTGTGGGGCTCGATCCCTGGACCCTGAGATCACGACCTGAGCCAAAGGCAGACACCCAACTGACTGAGACACCCAGGAGCCCCCCACTTACGAGTTTTTTTGAGAGCTGGAAAACCATATCTTGTATACTTGGCAACCTTCAAACCTTATTAGAGTAATACGTGTCTAGCTTTGGTCCTCTGTTGGAAAGTTTCCAGAAGAATTGGAATGTTAGAAAAGAGTGATGAAATGGTCATAGGAACAACTTAACTTCACAATTACATGAAGATTGCTAAACTTTGGAAATTGAGTAAGAAAAGTGACTAAGGGTAGCAAAAGCCAGGGCATGGCAGGGCCATCAGCGAAGACCTTAAAATGCTGGTTAGGCAACTGTAGGTGGGGTGCACCAGTCATGCATCTCATTTCCCCAAGAAAGCCTTGAACATGGTTGCCCCAGAGAGCTCCTTTGTTGTGTTATTTTGTAATTAGCCTTCAGAAGCTCAAGTGGAACTACCAGGGGTGTCAGCAGGATTTTAGGAAATGACTTGCACGTCTTTTAAAGATTGCCCTTCGCTTCGTAGTAGTTGGGTCACATTCTTTGGTAACCTTTTTTTTTTTTTTAAACTTTTTGTTTTGGAGTAATTTTAGATTTATAGAAAAATTGTAATGATAGTCCAAGGAGTTTTTATATATGCCTCAGCCACTTTTCCCCAGTGTCAGCATCTTACATTACCATAGTACCTTTGTCAAAACTAAAAAAATCAACATGGATATGTAACTATTGAATACATTTCAGACTTTTCAGATTTCACCAGTTTTTCCACTAATGTGCTCTTTTGATTCCAGGATCCTGTACCTTGCAATTCACCCATTTAAAGTGTAGAGTTCAAAATCTTTTTTATAGTGTCGTCACATAGTTGTGTACCCATTGTCACAATCTAATTTTGGAACATTTTTGTCCCGCCTGCCCCAGAGAAATCCCCGTGTCATTAGCAGTTCCCACTTCTTCCCAAATCCTACCTCTTCTTGTCTCCTCCTGCACAGTCCCTGGCAACCACTAACCTACATTCTTTCTCTGTAAATTGACCTATTCTGGCTGTTTCCTATAAATGGAGTCATACAATATGTGGTTTTTTTTGTGATTGGTTTCTTTAATTTTCAAGGGTCTTGAAATCTCCTTGCAGAATCAAGAGTTTTGATTGGGTGCTCATTCTCTGTTGTATTTTAACTGTGGGGATATTTTGAGACCTAGATTTAAAGCACAATCCTTTTAAGCAAATTTGGGTTTCCTTCTGCCAGGGCACCTGGGAGCACTCCCAATCCGGGCTCACTTAAATTGCGTTTTCTGCTTTGGATTTTTTTTTTTTGCCATACAGGGCATGTAAATTTAGGCCTCCAAACTCATTCTCAGGGGAGTCTTTGTACATTTTGTCTCTCCACCGAGAGTCACAGCCCATATAAACACACATCCCACTGTCTTGGCTGGGAAGAGCGATTTTCCCTAGTGAGGGGTTGCCTTTCAGGAGTTTAAGAGCAGTCCTGGCTTCCCAGCATGTCTTCACTTCACACAGAGTCTCCAGTTCTTCCTCCCACCTCTGCTTTTTCAGCTTGCTTTGTCTCTGGTGCCGAAACTCTGGACTCTCTGGAGCACATGCCAGTGTAATGTCTGATTTCTGCTTTTTTGCATTTCTGCTTTCTTGCATTTCTGGCTTCTGAGGAATTTTCTTCCTTTCCCACCAGTTCAGCCGTGCATGAAAATGATCAAACATGTTAACAAGAGCTCATGTGTCCCTTAATAAATATAGATGATTTGCATGTAGGAATATTTTCGGATGTGTGTCTATTCAAGAGTCACTGTATTCACGTATTTCCTTTCGCTGTCGGCTGGAAGGGTCTGCAGGGAGTGACAATCCATTAGCAGTGAGAACACCTATACCCAGATCTTGGTTTCTAATACCTTTCTCCAAAACAAAATAAAAAACAAAAGCTCCTAGTGATGAGAATGTGTCAAATGGACATAGGAGCCCCCTAAGAGAGCTTGGAATGGCGAGAGCCGGAAACATTTGAGCAAGAAAGTGAAGAAGCCTTAGATTATAGAAGTATAAATTATTGATCCATAATCTATAGACTATAAGGCAAAGTATAAAACAAACATCGGTGAGTTCATGCTGATATAAATAAATAAGAGAATAAGTAAGTAATTGGGGGGAAATAGACACATCTCCTTGCAGAAGAATTCCAAATAATACTCTTCCCTCAGGGAGGGGGTAGTAGAACTTTCCACTCCATGAGTGTGACTTCCTTCTAAAGAGGATAGTGTGGAAAGGGAAGGCGGGGGAGAGTAGTTGGACAGTGCAGGAACTTAATAAGCCTCAGCCTTGTGGCAAAGGTCAACATCAGCAGTGGTCATTATATTGGTAGTATGTTACCCTTAATATGGTGTAGGGAAAGGGACACTTCTGTCATCTTTCTTTCCAAAACCCAATACCCTTGTCTAATTATGAGAAAAACATCAGACAAATCCCAGTCGAGGGAGTCTACAAAGTACTAGATGAGAACTCCTCAAACTGTCAAGGTCATCAAACGCCAGAAAAGTCTGAGAAACTGTTATAAACAAGCGGAGCCTAAGGGGATATGACGACTAGATGTAATGTGGTTTCCTGCATGGGATTCTGGGACAGAGAAAGGGCATTACATAAAAACTGAAGAAATCTGAATAAAGTATGTACTTTGTTAATACTAGTGTATTAACATTGGTTCATTAACTGTGATGAATGTGCCATAAGATGTAAGGTGCTGGTAACATGGGAAACCGTGGGGTATATGGAGTCTGTACTGTCTTTGCAATTTTTTTCTTAATCTAAAACTGTTCTAAAAAAATAAAGTTTATTTAAAAACTGACGCTTTTTATTTTTATTGATTTACTTGTTTTTAATCCCAGGAGAGTTAACATACAGTGTTACGTTAGTTTCAGGTGTACAATAGAATGATTCAGTAATTCTGTACGTCACCCGGTGCTTGTCACGGTGTGTACTCTTACCTCCCCTCCCCTGTTTCACCCATCCCCCCACCCTGATGCTTTTTGTACTGAAACTAGGATTATTTGTTTTGCCGTAACTGTAAATATGGAACTCCCCATATTGTCAGAAATGGAAGCTGGGACCAGTATGCTTTAAGAGAATTTTCTAGTCAGAAACAAGGAAAGAAAACATGCTGTTACACTGGTATGTGTTCGTGCTTTAGAATTACTTTTTGCCTTAGGGTTGGCTTTATGAAAATCTTCGCATGCACCTAAGTCACTTTCAGTAAAGATGTGAAGGACTTTTGGTTCATCCTGAACCCTCAGGCTCCTCATCAGGTAATTTTAATGAATGAATGGTTGTTCCGTGAGATAAATATTTCTCTCCCCCTAACACCAAACAACAGAACCACTCCCGGGCAAAGCTCTCGATGTGTTCACCATTGCTCACTGAGACAGTTCCTCATTAAGTTTTGACCTTGGGAGGCGCCTGGGTGGCACAGCGGTTAAGCGTCTGCCTTCGGCTCAGGGCGTGATCCCGGCGTTATGGGATCGAGCCCCACATCAGGCTCTTCTGCTATGAGCCTGCTTCTTCCTCTCCCACTCCCCCTGCTTGTGTTCCCTCTCTCGCTGGCTGTCTCTATCTCTGTCGAATAAATAAATAAAATCTTAAAAAAAAAAAAAAAAGTTTTGACCTTGGAAATGCTGCTCTGCTTGTCACTTCTCCATTCACCAGCACAAGAATCTGTGCAAAAATCTGCTTATAAGGAATGATGGGATACTAGCTGTATAAAAGTGGACCGAAGTTTAGACCCTGCTGTGCAATTGACATTTGGTTTCCCTCTGAGATCTGCCCTGAGAACTCACCCGGCTCTAGTGCAGTGGGAAGAATGCTGGAATGGACGGTGGGGGGCTGCATTCTAGGCTGAGAGCTAGTATTTCTTAGACATGTATTGGACAAGCTGTTTAGACGTCCTGGGCTTGATTCCTGGTTTGTAAAATAAGCTAATAGTGCCTACAGTAAGGGGTTGTTGTGAATATCAGACGAGGTAGGGGATCCCCGGGGAAGGTGTTAGCAGACTGTTCGGTAAACACGGAGGTGTTGTTTGCTCTCGTTTCCCCATTGCCAGCTCTGTGCCACTTTTGAATCTAATGGGGAAGAACGCTCGTGTCACAGAGCTGAGCTTCAGTGAGGTGGGTGTGGGTGGTGTTCTGCTAGTATTCGATGCACAGGAAAAAGACACTTGACTTTGCAGATGCTAGGGGAGGAAGGAATTGGGATTCTGCAAGGCGGAAAAGATGGGGCAGACAGAGTCAGGAAGTAAAGGTACGGGTGACAGGTGGAAGGAAAGCTTTAGTTTTTTGGACCGTTGTGAAATGGGAGGGCGACGATCTAAGCTGATACATGAGTAGGTTTCTTTGTACCTAGGAAGTGTGAAAGAACCTTTTTATCAGGTAAACATTACTTATCAACTGAAATGCTGGGGTTGTTAGTTTGGGTGTGTTCTTAGCCACCGAGTGGTTTTGCATGTGGGAATATTAGGAAAATCACCTGTCTTCTAAAGCAGACCCTGAGGCAGTTTTTTTTTTATTATTCAGAGAGGTGGGTATATAAAAGATACAACTTCTTTCTATCTCGTCCGATGAGAAGGAAAATAGAGCTTAAACCCTGGGGAGGGATGGGTCCTAGATATATGCTTACTCTGTCGTCTGGCAATATTTCTACTTTCAGCTTCCGGGCATAGTGCTAATCTAGCTATAAATAAAACTTTTTACAATGAGTGCTTCCTATATACTCTGTTCAATAAACACTCTGCACGAATTATCTCACGTAAGCCACGCAACACCCCTATGTGGCAAATCATATCCCCACCCTGAAAAACTGGGAAGACGTATGTGACTTGTGTGAGATCCCATGGCTGGTCAGCAGTACTGCTGGGATTTCGACTCAAGAATTTTGGGTTCCACCCTGGACTCTTATCTACTCTTATATTTTATGCCTAAAGGTATGAAGTGCAGCCTCAAAGCAAGTGTGGTTAGGAAAATATTTGGGAAATCTGGGAATAAACTAGAATACAAAGCAGTTTTGCAACTGTCCCTGTTTGGCTTGTGCAGTGGGGTACCATGACCCGGGGGACATGTTTTGCTCTCCTGTCCATAGCAGGTGATACTGTGCAAGGGCAGGTGGCCTCAGTCCACTCTGTGCTGGGGCAGTCACAACTCCCACCACCAAGGTGTCAGCTTTGGAAAACTGAGGTATAGATAAAGGAAGCTAAGCAGCCTTGTACCTAGTTCATATGAGAATCGTTGAAGGAAGAAGGGTGTTTAACTTAAAGAAAAGCCTTTCATATGATATGATAGCAGTTTTCAGATATTTAAAGGATGTAATTATGCTGTGTCCTCAGCAGAATTAAACTCAAGGGACAGAAACTTTAGGGAGGTAGGTTTCCATTCATCACAAAGTTCCTTATTCCTGAGAGTTGTGTAGATAAAAGAATTGATGACTACTGGAGTTCATGAGACGCCCATCCCTGGCAGTATTCAAGCAGAGTCTGTATGATGACGATTCCTCTCATCAGGAGCTATGCCCTTCCTTCCTGATGTCCCTACCTGCGTGCCTGCGTCCTGTTTCTTGTCCAGTTGCCACGCCACGTGATTCTCGGTTTAGTATTAGTTGACAAGTCAGTGGTTTAAGGAGCAACCTTGCTCGGTGGGCATTTAAAGATCACAAGATCTGTAAATGTTAAGCAGTAGAGGAGTAGTTAGGGTAAATCATGGTATTTTCAAGCTATGGAACCATATGCCAGTATTAGAATGAAGGCAGATTTGAAGGATGTCCGTCACATTGAATAAAAGCACGTTGCTGAACGACATGTATATTATGATCCCATGTCTCATTTAAATTAAACAAAAAATCAAAATGCTCTTTCTCTCTCTTTCCAGTTACCAAAAGGTAGCTAGTGGTCACAGTGACCTTGACCCTCTCAGTACTCATCCAGATTATTGGGGAGGGCCAAGGAAACTTTAAAATGTTTACATCTTTCTATTTTTTTTTAAACATAGTATTTTGCCATTTAAAAACCTTAACAGGAAAGAGCTTCAAGACCCAAAGGAGTGAAATAGTTGTGCAAAATAATAGTGTGGTATGGTGGTTGCTTTGGGGCTCTCCTGGTCACGAAGCCCACAGGGTTGCAGAGAAAGGTGTCAGGAGAGGAAGAAGGTGGGGTTGTTACACACTTGGAGTCCCAAGCATCTTGGCAAATGGGACTATGACAGGAATGAGGAAAGTAGAAATGGAGGCTGACTAACAAGGTGAAACAATGTGACTTCTGCTTGGGCCATATTAAGATGAGAGTAGGATTTCAAAAATGAAATGTCCTGAAGGGAAAGTGAGCTGTGAGCTATCAGAGCTGGGAAGATGGAGGTTTGGAGGTTACTGGTATCTGAGGGCAGATGAGGGAGGGAGGAGGTTGAGATGAGACCACAGAGACTTGCTCTGGCCAGCGCTCCCGCTGAGCACGCATGGAGGAGCCAAGAGGGGCAGTTTAGGAAAGATAATTTAGACTAGTAGTTTGGAAATGGGTGAGGATGGGAGGGGTGTTACAGGGGGTCAGGTGGGAGGAAATGGACACATGTGTAGACCAGCCATGAGAGCAATCTGGTGCCTTCGGAAGAGAGACAAGAAATAATGGCAGAAACAGTCAGGGGGAGTTTGGTGATTTTTTTTTAAGATGGGAGTTGTTCGTGTTTGAAGACAGTGGTGAAGTTGAAACCTGGGGAGAAGAAGCTGATAGACGTGATAGCACCCAGGGGATTAAATGTAAGCCCGCCAGGTCAGCTGAGGACACCGACAGAGGCCCCTTCTCTGCCCAGGATGGGGATGGGGATGGGTTTGACTTACTTCAAGGTGGAGACAGGAAGAAGGTGGGGTACTCCTGCTAAATAGCCTTGGCTTTGGTTTTTGGGTGAATATATGAAAACTAATTTACCAGGGGCGCCTGGGTGGCTCAGTTGGTTAAGCATCTGATTCTTGATTTCAGCTCAGGTCATGATCTCAGGGTCCTGGGGTCAAGCCCTGGATCGGGCTCCACGCTCAGCGGGGAGTTTGCCGGAGGATTCGCTCTCTCCCTCTCCTTCTGCCCCTCACACTCACTCTCTTTCTCTCTAAAATAAATACATCTTTAAAAAAAACCCCTGATTTATCAGTATTTATTGTTCTGAAGTGGACAGGAGCCATCGAAAGGGTGGAATGGTGCTCAAAGTGTCCAAAAGACATAAGGCATCATTAAGGGCCTAGGGCATTCTAAGGCAGTTCAAAGTATCTGTGGTTGACAGCACTCATTCCCAAACAGTGGTCACCATCGGAATCACCTGGGTGGCTTTTTAAACACAGGGATGCCTGGGACCCACCCTGATCTTTCGGAGTCCGAATTTCCTAAGAAGTCCCAGTCTAAGACTCTCAGGAATTTAAAGAATCAGTGTACCCTTCAGGAGCTGCCTGGGATACGCTGGCGGCCTTTAAGAGAAAACATGACATTCCAGAGCATGAATACTCACTCTGAGTATTGTGTGAAGGGTTGCTTGTCTGAGCGTTGACTCCTTGAGGGACTTGTTCTAAATTTTTGCTCGCTTGGGGACTTCAAGTCTCCCACGGTGATCAGGAAACTTGCCATTTCTCAGGCTGAGCCAGCCTCTGTATGTGTGGATACGTGGTTGTTCTTAGCCTACCATGTCTCGTTCCGCCATGACTCCATGGCATCTCTGACTACCCCTCAGACCTTTTCTCGGGGTGGTCTTCCCATTCACAGGGTTGCCTCTTACACTTCCTGTGGTGTTCCCATTTTACTTTTAAACGTAGGGAGAAAACCAGTGTTCTGTTAAATTTCTTCCATTTTTGACCTGACCCATGGAAATGATCCTTCTTCTGCTTACTCTTTCGTCTGAATTCATCCAGGAGTCTCACTCTTAGGGGTGTGACTCTTTTCTTTCTTCTCTTCTTTGTTGGAGATAGAGATTGCTCTTCTGGTTTGGTAAATTATTTTAAATTTGTAAAAATAAGAATTTGGAACTGTTTTCACAGGGAAAGAGGGAAGAAGAAAGGGTCCTCTGCAGGACCACAGCAGACACTTGCCCTGGAGAGCATTCCCCAGTAAATGTGTGTGGAAGAGCCATTTAGATACTTGTGCTAAATATGTTGCATATATTTTGTTATGGAATTTTCTGGATTATCCTTACAATAATCTTCTTCCCTTCCTCATTTGACAGACAAGATCCAGGCTCACTGAGATTAGATTACTTGCCCAAGGACACCCAACGAACTGGTAGCAGAACTGGTTGTCTCATACCGATGTCCACATATGGCATGCTTACTACTTTGTTCGAGTCTTCAGAAATAATAAGATGTGCCCATGGTAAGAAGACTAGACCTTTGAATGAAATGGTTCTTGCAAATGGAGTTGTGGGCTTTTAAACATTCCAGACAGTTTAGGAATCCTCTTATGTCCTTAGGAGGACTTTATGTTAATATCTGAAATAAGCAAATTGTGATGGTCAGAGATGTTTCAGAGGAATAAACAGAGGTTATTTTTATCCCGAAGATGTTTAAGTTTGAAGTAAATGTTTCCAAACAACTTGGTAAATAGTTTTCTGACCATGTTTACAGGCTGCAGGTTTTGCTTAAAGCTGAATGGCTTCTCCTTTGCTTTCCACATGTCAGAGTGTGGAACTTGTTCAGTTAACTAGAAATTAATCATTGGGAATAACTCAAAGCTCTGTGGTTTTTCTTCTGAATTTCTGGTTAGTTTATTTACTTTCAGAAGTAGATGGCTTTTTTCTCATGTGGTTTTCTTAAGTCCTAGACCCAGTTAGAGTTTAAACCCCATTACATTGTCTGAGATGTATCTTTGATAGACTATTCCTATTTGTGCTACTTCTTCAAAGACTACCCCAGGGCACTGCCTCAAAGCCTTGGCAGTTCAGGCTGGTGTCTTTGACTCCAGTTTCAGACCAGCGGCCAGCCAGGGAAGAGTTTGTGCAGTAAACTTACTTCAGACTGCAAGTTCGTATCCGTTTTCTCCTTTCCTTCCCACCCCTTCCTTCCTTCCTTCCTTCCTTCCTTCCTTCCTTCCTTCCTTCCTTCCTTCCTTCCTTCCTTCCTTCTTTCCTTCCTTCCTTCCTTCCTTCCTTCCTTCCTTCCTTCCTTCCTTCCTTTTTTTTTTTTCTCTCTCTCCCTTATAGCCTCTCTTTCTGCTTCTCACTCCCTCACCCTGGGTTTTAGGAGGGGTGATGAAAACCAGGGCCCATGGGTTTTTAAGTGCTTAGGATTGGAGAGTGAGGACAGTGGGAATGGTATACCAGAAGCACCATTGAAGATAGACTCCCTGCTGGTACAGCCACTGTGGATAACAGCATAGAGAGTCCTTAAAAAACTAAAAATAGAACTACCCTATGATCCAGCAATCCCTCTTCTGACTATATACTCAGAGGAAATGAAGTCACTATCTTGAAAAGTTATCTTCACACTACCATCTTCATTACAGTGTTATTCATGATAGCCAAGACATGGAAACAAACTACATGTCCCTTGATGGATGAATGGATAAAGAAAATGTGATATATATGTGTGTGTGTATACACACACAGTGGAATATTATTCAGCCGAAAAAGGGAAGGAAATCCTGCCATTGTGACAACATGGAGGAGCCTTGAGGATACCATGCTAGGTGAGATGAGTCAGACAGAGACAAATACTGTATGGTTACACTTATGTGTAAATGTAGAAAAACTAGATGTCTGTAATCACATTGAAAATCTATAGATTCTTGTTCTGGAGGCAGAGAGGGGTGGGGTGAAGATGGAGCACGTGCAGCATGAATGGCATCCCTGCAAGTGCTGAAACTTTCAGCAAATTCCAGCTGTCTTACCCCCCATTTCCTTCCTCCTAATACCTGATTGATGTGAGGCAGTAGACAAAGGTAGGGAGTCAGACACAGTTTGTATTAATTGCCTGGGAGGCCTTGGGCAAGTTACTAACGCTCTGTGTTGGGCACTGTCCTAGGTGCTAGGTTTGCAAAGATGAGTAAAACTTGTTCCTTGCCTATAGGAACTCAAGCTTAGCTAGAATATGGGCACACAAACAAATAATTGCAATTACGTGTGATCATTAAAATATTAGATACATACAGATAGTGCAGAGCTAGCATAGAGGCAGACGCCTAGCCCATCGTGTGTATCCAGGGGTGGGAGTAGGAGGGTGGAGTGGGGGTCAGGTGATGGTAGGGGTGGGGGTGTGCCTGAAGGGCTTGGGAGAGACATGGCTGGATTGTTCTAAGCGGTTCATGTAGTATAAGATGGTTTGAGTAGGCACGGGTACAGACGAATTGCTCACCACAAAATTTGGGAAGCTTTTCGTTTTGTTTTTATTTTTGTTTTCTGGTGGAGGGGATTTAGCTTTGTGATCGGAAGTATCTTCCTGCTCATGCCCAAAGGGAAGTACTAGAGGAAAGTGGGTCCCACCACTCGGCCACACATGTCCGTATGCTTTTGCGAGGCGGCTGTATCTGTGTGGACAGCCACGTCCTCCACGTGCTTATGGTGGAGAGGTGAATTGGTAGAGCCACTTTGAAGGACGGCTTTTGGCAAAATCCATGAGAATTAAAAAATGCACGTGGATTGACACAGCAAGTTCACTTCTCAGTATTTATTCGCAAACGTGCACAGGCGGACATGGGTGACGATGCTCACTGGAGCAAGCTATGATGAGAAGCTGCGAGCCCCTGCTCTCCATCCATGCTCGTGCCATACCATGAAATATTATGCATCAGGTTAAAAAAGCAGTTGCTGTATATGGGCTAACGTAGCTCTCCACGGCATAGCTGTGAATGGGAAGAAAGCAGGTTGTAGAATGATAGCTACAATGTGGTACCTCCTTATGAAAAATAAAACAGAAGGCTCTATCCACTTAATGTAAAGAAAAGGTCTGGGGAGACAAACACTTCAAACTGATCCCTCCTCTGGGAGGAGGGGAAAGACTGGGATTGGGTGGTTAGAGGAAATCAAAGGGGACGTGTCCGTAATGTTAACGCATTTTCAACCAAGGAAAAATTACTGATATATTATATGCAAAACTAAACTTTAAAAAAAGCACTCTATAAAATAGCACAGGCTATTTTTGGTGCAGTAGATAAACTGTTTCCCAAACCTGCCTGAAGATAGGAATGGCCTGGAATGCTTGTCAAAAACCCCCCGGATTCCCAGCCCCAAGAATCCGTATATTTAATAAGCAACCCAGGGGATCCCTATTGGCAAAGTTGGGAAACTTTAAGCTAGAACCAGCCCCAGATATCACTCTGGAATTTTACTTTTCCTGGGTATTTCTCAGTCTCGGTCATTAAAGGAAAGCAAGAGTCATTGCTAAATGCTGCTCTTACTTTCTTCCCTGGGGGTCCGGTGGAGTAAGAGAAGATCCAGCACACCTCGGTCCATCTCTGGAATCTAAAATGGGGAGGTAATGGCACCATCTGTGCAATATTGAGGGGTGGCCCGAATGTGGGGAGTCTCGTGGACACGCAGGGGCTAGGGATCCATCTAGGGATTGAGTTAGCCATCAGCCTTGGCTAAGTGACTGAGGGTCCTGCTTTCCGAGCATGGTTGCTCCTTCCTTGTCTGCCTTCCTGCCAGCATGGGCTTCCAGCCCTGGGTTGCCATCAACTATTCTCTGTCTACTTGTGAATGACGTCACTGTAGACAGTGTCCCATCCTCCGCCTGTCCTCCCATCCCCCCATCTGCAAGATGACCAGGGATGCTGTGGTCATCAGACCTGCCTTTGCCAGCCAGGCTGGACTTCCCATCAGCACCACACCTGTACAGACCCCCAGAGGCTTCCCTGATGTTAGGTGGGGGCTCTTCCTGCCCATCTTGCTGTGAGTCCCTGGCTAGAGACCCCCTGGGGTTCCTAAGATACATTTCAATTTTAGGGGAAGTGATGTCAAAGATTTTGGAGCTGGGTGGCAGGCCTTTTGGAGAGCGCCTTGCTGGCAGCAATAACTCAGGGGTCACAGCTCTTCAGGGCCTTGTCCTGAGCTTTGCTAATGAGCCCAGAGTCTTGATTTTGGTTTGGGAACTTACACTTGGTGGGGCTCCTTGATGGACTCCAACCACACGGAATACCTTTTTATCCATTCGCCGTGACTCATGCAACTGATAGG
Organism: Ursus americanus; assembly: GCF_024610735.1. Classification (NCBI taxonomy): domain Eukaryota; kingdom Metazoa; phylum Chordata; class Mammalia; order Carnivora; family Ursidae; genus Ursus; species Ursus americanus. The sequence continues at coordinate 23,065,126 of NC_142158.1, read as the reverse complement.
CAGGATGGAAATACCGATGTTGGACAGTCATTCTATTTATATCCCATACAGGACACTTTCCCTGCAAATTCAAAGTATAATCATAAGCAAAGGGAGTCAGCTGGGTGGGCGTCATGGTGGCGGTGACTGAGCTGTGCTGGTCGGATGGACCCAGGTGGGTCATATGGCCGTACCTGGGTCGGCTGGTTGTGATACTTGCTCACCCATAGCGTGCTCACGTGCTCAACTTGTTTTTCTTTTTCTTTGCTTGTTTAATAGAATCCTTGCAGACCTCCCCTTTCTGTAAATACATCATCTTTTCCAGGTAGATCATAGTACCGTGGATTAGATTATGCTTTGCTTTAGTTACATTCCAGCCTCAAGGACGGGGCAGCCTGCCAGCTACCTTGAGTGAGAGAGTAACAACGGGGAACAGAGGACAGGGAGTTCTCTGTGGCTGTGGTCCTAGCCTCGCCTCTCTGGACAAGAGTGAGCGATAAGGCCTGGGGACTTTTAGTATTTGAAGAGTGCTTTGTGTCACCTTGTTTCGATAAATGTAATACCAGCCCTTCCCATTGTGTTCTCCAAATTTTTTTCCATCAGTGATAACTTCTCCATTATGTTCCAAAGTTATAACAACTGTTGGGGTGTGAGGGTGTCCATTTTCACCCCTGCCTGGGTGAAAGGAATCAACTGAGAAATATCCACAGGTCTCAGTTGGATGCTGGGTATCAGCTTGAATAACTGCGAAAGCTAACATGGAGATGTCAGTATGGCTCCCGGCTAAGGAGGAGCGCTTGCAAATCTGGATGGAACGGATTTATCCCAATGGGCGTGGAGCTAAATCTCAATGGCGGGTGGAGTGGCTGCCTAGGGGGGCTTGCCTGATGGTGGGAAGAAGTGGGGGAGACTGAGCAGCCTTTAGGAGGCATCTCAGGAGAGAGTCTGGATTCTCAAGCTATTGCTCCCTCCCCTCGAGGAAGGAAGGGTCCCCCTACTGTCAGCCATACCCTCCCTTGGGCAGACTGAGTGAGAAGAGGGGAAAAAGGATTGGGTTTCAGCCCAGTGTTCTGGAAAGAAGTCTTTGATTACATGTGGGCCCAGGAGGAAAGGTTATCGGCTTGTAAAAGTTTGAGTAAACTGTGGCTTGAGTAAATATTCAGATTCTCTTAGCAGCTCTGAAAGTAGGCTGATACTCCCATTTTATGACTGAGGGATGTGAGTCATTTGTTCATGGACCCCCAGGTCGATGTGGGAAAGCAGGGACTTACACCCAGGTCCCCGACGCCAAGTTGGGGATAGCATGCCAAGCCATGCTATCACTCCAGGTTGCCTAGGAGATGTGTGTGCTGCTCTCCCTTCCTTAAATTCACCGCGAGTGTAAAATCATCTCTCCATACTCTGGGGCACTGGTGGTACGTATGTGTACCTGTGCCCTTTAATCGTGTCCTACACTCACAGTGTGCACTTTGCAGGACCCCTTCTTCCACATCTGGTTCTCGTGCAGAGGTGAGCTCCCTCTGATGCTCACGGGACCCCTGTCTCACGTGTGTGGGGATCAACGATGCCTCGTGCCTGAGTGGTCTGTGGTGCTTGCTTCACCCCTTTCTCTAGAAGGCGGGTTTTGCACAAATAGTAGCAGGTAGAAAGAAATTAAATATTAAAGAGGGAAAGAGGATAGGAGAGGTCGCACTGCAGACATTTGACTTGGGCCAGGATCTTGTGCATCCTCCTCCCCCTGAGACAGTCCTGCCCCTTTTGGGGGGCTCTGGCCGCCCTTGTCTCTGGCGGTCATTGAGGAGGGACCGGTGTGGCCTCTTCTGTTGCCAGAGTGTCATTCATAATTCATCAGAAGCCACCACCCAGATTGGAAATGCCCTCAACAGGCAGGTGCTTTGGTGGCTGACAAGTAGCCCAAGTTCAATCACCTGATTTCTATTTTTAGCTTGCTTTTAGCACTGCCTAAAGCTGACTGGTCCAAGGTAATCATTTGCTGCTTTATTCTATTTTAATTATATGTCTCATGAAACTCAGTTTCGGCTGCATCACACTGGTTTCTGGTCATTTCCCTTTAATTCTTGATTTTCAAGTTCTAGATATTTCATTGTATTTGGTGCACCCATAAGTGGGATTGTTTTCCTAATTTCACTTTCTGCTGCTTCATTATTAGTGTATAGGAATGCAGCAGATTTCCATACATTGACTTCGTATCCTGTGATTTTACTGAATTCATTGAGCAGTTCTGGTCATTTTTTTAGTGGAGTCTTTAGGGTCTTCTGTCTGTAGGATCATATCGTCTGTAAAGAGTGAAATTTTACTTCTTCCTTACCAATTTGGATGGCTTTATTTCTTTTTGTGGTCTGATGGTGTTGCAAGGACTTCCAGTACTATGTTGAATAAAAGAGTAGGGACACCTGGTGGCTCAGTGTGTGGAGTTCCCTACTCTTGGTTCCGGCTCAGGTCATGATCTCATGGTTCTGGGATCGAGCCCCGCGTCAGGCTCCATGCTCAGTCCAGTCTACTTCAGATTCCCTCTCTCTCTTCTTCTCCCCCTCCCTGTTCATATGTGCTCTCTCTCTCTCTAAAATGAATAAATAAAATCTTTTTTAAAAATGTGGTGACAGTGGACATCCTTGGCTTGCTCCTGACCTTAGGGGAAAAGCTCTCAGTTTTTCCCCATGGAAGATGATGTTTAGTGTGGGTTTTTCATATAAGGCCTTTATTATGTTGACTATGTTCCCTCTCAACCTACTTTGTTGAGGGTTTTTATCACGAATGGATGTTGTATATTGTCAATGTTGTTTCTGCATCTATTGAAATGAGCATATGGTTTTTATCCTTTCTCTTATTGATGTGACATATTATGTTGATTGTTTTGCAAATATTGAAGAACCCTCACATCCCAGGAATAAATCCCACTTGATTCTGGTGAATGATTTTCTTAATGTACTGTTGGATTCTGTTTGCTAATATTTTGATGATGATTTTTGCATCTATACTCATGAGAGAAATTGGCCTATAGTTCTCTTTTTTGGTAGGCTCTTTATCTAGTTTTGGTATCAAGGTGATGCTGGCCTCATAGAATGAATTTGGAAATTTTCCTTCCTCTTCTATTTTCTGGGATAGTTTGAGAAGAATCGATATTAACTCTTCTTTAAATGTTTGATAGAATTTGTCTGTGAAGCCATCTAGATGCTCCTGGACTTTTGTCTGTTGGGAGTGTTTTGACTGCTGATTCAGTTTTACTGCTGGTGATTGGCCTGTTCAAGTATTCTATTTCTTCATGCTTTAGTACGTTCTATGTTTCTAGGAATTTATCTGTTTCTTCTAAGATATCCAGTTTGTTGGCATATAGGTTTTCATAATATTCTGTTACAATTGTTTGTATTTCTGTGGTGTTGACTGTTACCTCTTCTCTTTCATTAGTGATTTTGTTTACTTGGGTCCTCTGTCTCTCTCTTTTTTTTATGAGTATCTAGAGATTTATCAATTTTGTTGATCTAGTCAAACAACCAGCTCCTGCTTTCATTGATTGGCTTTTTTTAGTTTCTGTATCATTTATTTCTGCTCTAATCTTTATTTTTTCCTTACTTTTGCTGAGTTTGGGTTCTATTTGTTCTTCTTTTTCTAGCTCCTTTATGTGTCAGGTTTGCTTTATTTAATTGAGATTTTTGTTGCTTCTTGAGGGCAGCCTCTATTGCTCTAAACTTCCCTCTTAGAATTACTTTTGCTGCATCCCAAAGATTTTGGACCATTGTGGGTTTTTTTTTTTAAGTTTTTATTTATTTATTTGAGAGAGAACAAGTGGAAGGGAGAGGCAGAGGGAGAGGGGGAAGCAGGCTCTCTGGTGAGGGGGCGCCCAACATGGGGCTCGATCCCAGGGATCCGGGATCATGACCTGAGCCAAAGGCAGACACTTAACTGAATGAGCCACCCAGGCGCCCCTGGACCATTGTGTTTTCATTTTCATTTGTATCCACGTAATTTTTTATTTCTTCTTTGATTTCTTGGTTGACCAATTCATTGTCTAGTAGCATGTTATTTAACCTCCATGTATGTATACTCTTTCCAGATTTTTTTCTTATGGTTGATTTTTAGTTACATAGCATTGTGGTCACAAAAGATGCATAGGAATAAACCAAAGAGGTGAAACTTCTACTCTGAAAACTATAAAACACTACTGAAAGAAACTGAAGACAATGCAAAGAAATGGAAAGACATTCCATGCTCATGGGTCAGAAGAACAAATACTGTTAAAATGTCTATACTAGATTCCAAAGGAATCTACACACTTAATGCAACCCTATGAAAATACCAGCAGCATTCTTCACAGAACGAGAACAAACAATCCTAAAATTTGTATGGAACTACAAAAGACCTTGAATAGCCAAAGCAATCTTGCAAACGATCACAGTTCCAGGTTTCAAGTTTTAAAACAGTATGGTACTGTCATAAAAATGGACACATAGATTAATGGACTAGAAGAAGAAAACCCAGAAATCAACCCACAATTATATGGTCAATTAATCTTTGACAAAGTAGGAATGAATATCCAGTGGGAAAAGGACAGTCTCTTCAACAAATGTGTTGGGAAAATTGGACAGCAACATGCAAAAGAATGAAACTGGACCATTTTGTTACACAAAAATAAATTCAAAATAGATTAAAGACCTAAATGTGAGACCTGAAACCATAAAAATCCTTGAAGAGAGCACAGGCAGTAATTTCTCTGATGCAGGCCATAGCAATATTTTTCTAGATATGTCTCCTGAGGCAAGGGAAATAACAGCCAAAAGAAAAAGAAAAAGAAAAAGAAAGAAAACCTATTGGGACTACATCAGAATAAAAAGCTTCTGCCCAATGAAGGAAACAGTCAACAAAACTGAAAGGCAACCTACAGAATGGCAGAAGAGATTTATAAATGACATATCTTTTAAAGGGTTAGTATCCAAAATTCATAAAGAACTGATACAACTCAACACCCAAAACCCAAATAATCCAATTAAAAGATGGGGAAAAGGCATAAACAGACATTTATCCAAAGAAAACATGCAGATGACTCAACATCATTCATCATCAGGGAATGCAAATAAAAACTACAATGAGATCTTTCTTCATACCAGTCAGAATGGCTAAAATCAAAAACACAAGAAACAGTAAGCGTTGATAAGGATGAGGGGAAAAAGGAATCCTCATGCACTGTTGGTGGGAATGCAAACTGGTAAAGCCACTGTGGAAAACAGTATTGGAGTTCCTCAAAAAATTAAAAATAGAACTAGCCCGTGATCCAGTAACCATACTACTAGGCATTTACCCCAAAAATATAAAAACACTAATTCAAAGGGATATATTTATTGCAGCTTATTTACAATAGCCAAGCTATGGAAGCAGCCCAAGTGTCCATCGATTGATGAATGAGTAAAGATGTGGCATGTATAGACACACAGTGGAATATTACTCAGCCATAAAAAGAGTGAAATCTTGCCATTTGCAATAACATGGCTAGAACTAGAGAGTATTATGCTAAGCAAACCAAATCAGAGAAGACAAGTACTACATTATTTCACTCATATGTGGAATTTAAGAAGCAGAACAAACGAGCAATCGGGAAAAAAAGAAAGACAAACCAAGAAACAGACTCCTCACTATAGAGAACAAAGTGATGGTTACCAGAGGGGAGCTGGGTGACGGACGCTATGGCTGAAGTAGGTGATGGGGATTAAAGAGAACACCTATCATGATGAAAAACAGCCACCACCACCACCACCACAAAATAAAAACAAAAAAAAAAACAAAACACAAAACAAAACAAAACCCTCACTTGCAAACCAACAGGGAGTTCAGGATTTTGAGCATTGGCTCCCCATTCTCCTGGGTGATGCCACACCAATCAATCAGTCAATCAATAAAAAAATTAAAAATACATAAAAATACATAATAAACAAACAAACAGATCAATAAATAAATAAATAAAAATTGCCTTTCTTCACTGCCAAAAAAAAAAAAAAGGTAAGTTCTAATTAAGCCTTTTGGTGCCTCTAATTTGAAAAACATTTTACAAGTTTACATAAGGGATGCCACTTATTAAATGAAGTTTTCATTTTATTCACTTGTCCATGGATACATTGTATGTTTTCAAATTTTAAAAAAGTAACAAGTCATTGGTATTTGTTAAGTGGTAGAAGGGAGAGTGGGTGCCATATTTAAAAGCCAGAAAATCTATTTAAAGGCCAGAAATTCACATAATGGTTAGGGCAGCTCACAGTGGAATTTTGTTGGACTATTCACCAAGTGCAGACAACTCTTGAGTTAACAAAAAGATCAGAGCAGCTGATTCTGTGAGGAGAGTAGGGTATAGATAGTCCGTGGCCAGTGGTGTTTATTGGAACAAGAAGTGGTTAGTGAGTGCCCCAGAGGTCTATCTGAGAGTCTGCACTGGGTTGTCTCAGGGAGGTGATAGGAGTGAACAAAGAATGGAAAATTACAGGGCTGTGTGGGGAATGATGGGCACGTGATTGGGAGAGGAATGCAGGAACTGAAGCAGGTTGGAAGATGTCAAGCTACCTCACAGGTTTGTTGAAAGAGCCCAAGGAGTGTCTGTTTTCTGGGCAGTGCTAAGGTCAACCAGGTGAGGCTCCTCTCTTCAAGGAGGACACAGGCTACTAGTGGAGGTGACCTGATACTTCAGGTACAAGACATGACGTGATGGGTGCAGCTGGCCCACATGAGCCAATTGCAATGGTTGCCAGAGGAGGGGGAGATTCAGTGTTTGCCCCTCCCCAATTCTTTGAGGGAAAGAATTGTTTTGTTTTGTTTTTTAACAAAACATGGTGGGCGGGGCTTGAACTCAAGACCCTGAGATCAAGACCTGAACTGAGATCAAGAGTTGGACGCTTAACTACTGAGCCACCCATATGCCCCTGTTTATTTTATTTTATTTTTTTAAATTTATTTTTAGTCCAACTGTTGGCAAGACCCTGTTACCAATGAGACGTCCAGTGTCTGTCTCTTGGGCTGAACTTAGGGGAGGAGTGGCTGGTAGGATAGCCTTCCTTCACCCATTATGTTGATGGCCATCTATTTATTTCCCATGCTGTCTGTATGGTTACCAGTGACTATGCGAAGTCAATCAGTTAATCATTAGCTGGCAGATGCCACTCTGCCTGCTCCCTGAGGCTAGTAATAGGTAGCCATAGCAAGCTCAGCGTTCACTCTGGAGGGAAACAGTCTCATTTGGGGGGCCTAGAAGTGTATTCATTGAATAAGCAAGCCGTGACGGTGTGCACATTATGTACAAATTTTAGGAACTTTCCTGTTTCATTACATGCAGGTGCCCTTCAGCCTCCCCTTCCCCATAGAATTTATATCCCTGGGAACTAGTAGCAACAGGCAGTAACTTCTGCCTTATATTTCTGAAGTAAAACAAATTTATAATAAAGATAATAATGAGTCCTTAGATTTGCCTGCACCATTCTAAATATTAATGTTTTACATCTCTTAATTCACTAAAACCCCACAACCACCCTAAGTGGAAGGGCTTACGTCTGTGGTGTAGATAAAGACATTAATAAGTAGTGGGTGGATACAAAATTTGGATCTGAACCGGCCCCAGGCTGTGCTTCCAACCACAACGTTGCACCATATTAATCCTAAAACAAACCAAAATGCACCCCTCACACTCAAGCTCCAGAATTACCTCTTGCAACAACCCTTACGATGCTATTTGGCTCCTCGATATGTGTTGCAATTGTATATATGTTTTTTGACAGGTAATTTTTTTTTTTCTTGAATTTGTCTTGAAGGGGAACATAAAAATTTCACGTAAGAGCCAAAGCTTAAAATTCTCCCCTTAAGAGGAAGCAGTGACTGTGCTGAAGATAGTTTCCTGCCTTGGGCCTTTCTTGCTTTATTATTTTTATTAATTAAAGAAACACTTGTTGTGGGCCCTTAAAGGGGACCAGCTGCTAGGGGAGGGAATGGCATTTTGATGCTTCTCTGTGTTTCCCCCACTTGCCTACAGAAGTCTTCATTTTGCATTTCAGAACTTCATAGACAGTGGCTTTGCTGGAACTTTCTTTCTTGACTGTCTAAGTAAATTTCGGTGTTCTTCTTTATGTCTTCTGTGCTTCTTTACCATTAGATTTGGATTATATTAATTACATCTAAATGCTTGTACATTCATTCATTCTACAGAGGATTAAGTGCTTAGTATGTGCCAGGCACGTGCTAGGTGCAGGGATCCAAAGAGAAACAGGTCAATAGGTTTCTGTCCCTGAGATCCTCACATTCTATTGGAAAACAATTGGATTTTGTCAAGAATCTTAATTGTTTGTGCTGTCAGTTCTGATATCTGAGTTCTACAGTGGTGTGGTAAGAAGTGACTTTAATCATATCCTTTTGTCTTTTCCATTCTTATTTATTTGCACTTCCCCAATTTTTGTCTCTATCATTTCTCTGTATTTTAAGCCCAAGATTCTTAAATATTTACCAGCACCACCTAGCTCTGTGTGTGGTACTCAGACTTAAACAGTTGTCCGATTTTTGGTCCATCTCTTCCTAAGTCAAACAGAATTTTAAATCTTTGTGTCCTCCATTTGTGAACAGCAAACTGTATTTGATTCTATTTCAGATATTTTCCAAAATTAGTCATTAATCATTTCTGATGACATGCTTCCATTAAGTTGTGGGGTTTTTTGTTTTTTTGTTTTTTTTTCTAGAGAGAAGGAGAGAGTGTGTGGGAGAGCATGCACCTTCGCACCCGAGGGAGGGGTGGGGGAAGGGCAGAGGGGGGAGGGGCAGAGGGAGAAGGAGAGAGAGAATCTTAAGCAGACTCCACGCCCAGCACATCCTCGCCGGTCGTAGGGCTCCATCTCATGACCCTGAAACCATGACCTGAGCTGAAATCAGAAGTTGGTTGCTTAACTGACTGTGCCACCCCAGTGCCCCAAGTTGTGGTATCTTTTAAAAACCTGTTTCAATCTCTATGATTATTTTTTTGGAATTTTAAGATTTAAATTTTAGATTAACTTTCTGAACTATTTTTCTTCTGTGGGAGCCAAGGTCTAGAAAATACCAGTTTCTATTACTCAGAGGCCACAAAGTTCCAATTTTGTGCGACACAGGGTAAGAACGTACCTTTTTTTCAGAGTCCCTCTGAGGAAGCTACACCATGTTCATATATTTCTGCCTGCTTTGCCTTTTTCCCTCTATGTTTTTATGTATCTTTTCATGTTGAAGTGTTTATTTAATACACTACTGTAGCTTATACATGCAGATGCATATTTTATACTTACGTGTTTGCAGGACTTTTGTCCTCCTTGGACTTTTCTTGGAACAGAAACTTAGGCACACAGGGCACTTGCTAACTCAGATTTGGAAAGACAAAAAGGCTGACTTCACATTTTGTTTGGTCTTACGGCAGAAGTTGAGAAAGCAAAGCAGTAGAGCCTTCTTTGATTTTTGTAGTTCGCGTAGCCATGCTGCGGAATCAGCTTTTCATGGCAGTGGGTACCACAACATATTTATTATCTTCTCTTTTGTTTTCCTTCTGTTAGAGAATGTAAAAGAGTTTCTTGCTGTCAGTGATGCTGCTGGGGTCAGATTAAAGGGCTTAATTTGTTTCCCGTTGTAATTGGGGGTGAAGATTAGATGGGAGAGACCATCAGGTTTGGACTGTATTAATTACATCTAAACAGTTGTACATGAGATCATTAATTTGTGTGATTATTTATTTATTTATTTAAAGTGTGCACATGCTCAGGGTGGGGGCGGTAGGGGCAGAGGGAGAGAGAAACTTAATTAGGCTCCACACCCAGCGTGAAGCCAGATCCATTCAGTCTCACAACCCTGAGATCATGACCTGAGCCAAAATCAAGGGTTGGATGCTTAACCTACTGAGCCACCCAGGTGCCCCAATGTGTTTGATAATTTAAAGAAGTAACACCTGTAACTGGAGGGACACCACTTCTTGAAGTCATCCATGGCTCCAAAACAGTCCATTCTTGCGTCTCAAAATGCCTTCCAGTAAACATTTTCTGAATGCCTAGCAGAGGTCTGACACTATGTTTGTTACAGAGTAAAGAGTAAACGTAGTCTTCAGAGCCTTCTCTGCCCTGCCTTTCATTATCTACCTTTTCTTATTCTCCTAATATGCTGACCACTCACCCCCTTGGTCCTGAGCATCCCATTCATTCGCTTTTTCATTCATTCATTGCACTATTGAGAACTGAATATATAGCAGGCACTGTGCATACATTGATCAAAAGGATAGATGTGGCCTCTGCTTTCTTGAAGCTGTTGGTCCAGGTAATGAGGTCATTAGAACAGAGCACAAGAAGTGATGTGATTGTGGAAGCCGAAGGTGTAGTGGGAGCAGCAGGAGGGAAGGCTTCCCAGAGGAGGTGAACTCTAAGCTGAGATCAAAAGGACCGAGGAGGAGGGGAGGGAGAGTGGGGCATGGTCAGAGGCAGGGAGATTAGTAGATGGCTGTTGACATTGTCCAGGTGAAATGAATGGTAGGTAGATGTGGAGAGCAGAGCACATGGATTTAAGATAGATTTAGGAGGTAGAATTAATAGAGTGAGGAGATTGATTCTATTTGGGGGACATGGAAGACAGAAGTATAGTTATCTGTTTTCTGGCCTGAACAGTCTGGTAATTGAAGGGTCTCACCCTTAGAGCAGACACCTGCACAGACCTGGCAGGAGGAATAGATGGAGGGGAAAGAGGATGAGTTAGGTTAGGCACATACTGACGTTTAGGTGTCTGTGGTTTATCCAAGCAAGGATTCCAGTAGGCATGGGGCATATGGATGGGAATTCAGAGGTGACATCTGGGCTAGAGAAAAAGATTTGGAAGTCACCAGCTGGTATCTGAGGCACAGGAGTAAGAGAGGTCATTTGGCATATAATGTGGCATGAGAAGAGGAGCTGGCCTGGGATGGCCCCCAGAAAGGCACTGCTTTAGCAGGAATGGACGACAGGGGAGCAGCTCTCAAAGTAAAGAGGTAAGGAGTGATCAGAAAGGTAAAGACAACCAAGAGAATGTGGTGTCAGGGAGTCAAGAAGAAAGAGCATGGTGTAAAGCGCAGCGTCAAATGCGTTCCTGGTAGGCAAAGACTGGCTATGGTTCCTTGGCTTTGGCAAACCAGGACATGGTGGTGACTTGGGCTGAGTGGCTGTGGAGTATAAGGGATGTGCCATGGTTTATGGCATGAAGGGGAGGTTATGAAATGGAGGATGACTTCAGGGATTCAATTACCACCTTACGCCAATTAGAATGGCAAAAATTGACAAGGCAGGAAACAACAAATGTTGGAGAGGATGTGGAGAAAGGGGATCCCTCTTACACTGTTGGTGGGAATGCAAGTTGGTACAGCCACTTTGGAAACCAGTGTGGAGGTCCCTTAAAAAGTTAAAAATTGAGCTACCCTATGATCTAGCAATTGCACCACTGGGTATTTACCCCAAAAATAAAGATGTAGTGAAGAGAAGGGCCTTATGCACGCCAATGTTCATAGCAGCATTGTCCACAATAGCTAAATTGTGGAAGGAGCCGAGATGCCCTTCAATGGATGACTGGATTAAGAAGATGTGCTCCATATATACAATGGAATATTACTCAGCCATCAGAAAGAATGATTACCCAACATTTGCAGCAACATGACGGGACTGGAGGAGATTATGCTAAGTGAAATAAGTCAAGCAGAGAAAGACAATTATCATATGGTTTCACTCATTTATGGAACATAAGAAATAGGAAGATCGGTAGGAGAAGGAAGGAAAGAATGAAGGGGGGTAAACAGAAGGGGGAATGAACCATGAGACACTATGGACTCTGGGAAACAAACTGAGGGCTTCAGAGGGGGTGGGGGATTGGGATAGGCTGGTGATGGGTATTAAGGAGGGCACGTATTGCATGGAGCACTGGGTGTTACACGCAAATAATGAATCATGGAACATTACATCAAAAACTAAGGATATACTGTATGGGTGACTAACATAACATAATAAAAAATTATTATAAAAATAAATAAATAAATCAAATCCCAACCCCTCCCTTTTCTCCTATGACTGCATAGGTGGAAGAATTAATAGGCACTGAAGAAAAGCATGCTTACTACTTGAAAAAAAAATTAACCTATAGTTGGGAATTTATTTCCTACCTTTGAGAACTGTGTATAGTTTGCTGTTGAGTAGGCTAAGGTGTTTCTTTGTTTTTTTGTTTTTCTAAAACAGGATGCAGTTTCTTTGACTCATGGTCCACATTGCAGTTTCCCTTTTGTCATAAGCACATATTCTAGAGAAGGTGATTACATAACAGGAACTGAAAATAGCTTCGTTCCTAGGGACCAGGCAAAATCACAAGATTTTCCTGTTATAATGGTCCCCCATGGTACAAGGTCACCAGCCCTTGGGTCTCTCTACCCTTGGAGCTGTGATGTCTGTGTTGTATCCCATCTGGCCCCACAAGGTCTCTGTTTTATAAAAGCTAAATGGCGATGTGTTTTGTTTTTTTCTTTTTCAGTATAAACTAAATTGAAATTATTCTGCTGTGAGACTTTGGAGAATTTCATAACATGCTCAGATAATTGGTCACACCCTAGGGAATTGCATAAGAAAATATAGTCCTGGTTCTGCATTTTCCGTTGTCCCCAAAGATCACACCCAGGGTAGCATCTTCAGTAGCGAGAAGTATTATGGCTGATAGGAAAGTGTATATTTCAATGGGGGCATCTTCTTTGGAGTGGTGAAGTGTTTACTTAAGTCCACCGGGAAAGAAGTTGTTCAAATCAAATTTTTTTGTTTAGGAAGCAATATAGGTTGTGGGGGAGTGAAGTGAGTTGTGAGTCCCTTTCCTTCCCTCTCGTTAAATAACCTTATTTAACCTCTTCATTTTACCCACTGGGAAAACACTGATGCTATTTGTACTCACAGCCTCCTTAGTGATGTGAAATAACCAAATGCAGTGTGTGTGTGAGTGTGTATGTGTGTGTGAGAGTGCATGTGTGTGTATAGTTACTTTTTAATAAGAAAGATGACACTGAGGTATCATATAATTAATTCATGTTCCATGCTGGTTGGGCTTCTCTTTCTTCATTAATTCTATTTCCAATGTGTATGCCTTAGAATGTTAAAATAAATACTGAGATTTGAAAAAAAAATGTTAGGAAAAAAATGAATGTGGGCTTTTTAAAGCGCAGTCATAAACTCACCTCTCATTTGGGAAAGAAGATGGGTTAATTGTGTTTTTCATCTAGGACAGGTCTTTTTTTTTAAGATTTTATTTGTTTGAGAGAGAGAGCCTGAGTGGGGAGAGGGTCAGAGGGAGAAGCCGACTCCCTGCTGAGCAGGGAGCCTGATGCAGGACTTGATCCTGGGACTCCAGAATCGTGACCTGAGCCGAAGGCAGTCACTTAACCAACTGAGCCTCCCAGGTGCCCTAGGACAGGTCTTTGACTATACAGGAGTGCAGTATGCATTTGGTGGCCATTAGTGCTTTTTTGGGGGGGGGGGTGTTTCATCATTTATATGCTTTCTATTAAAGGATGTGTAGAGACATTGGTCAACTATATTAGTACTTAAGCTTTTCTCCTTGCTACTGTGTTGGGAAAACAGCTTGATGGAAATAAAAAAAAAGAGATAATCTCTAGCATGCCCTGAACAGGCAGTGTGCTAATCACGTTGACATGTATTAACTCATTTAATTCTATGAGGGTAGCTGTATTATCATGCTCACGTTATGGGAGAATTTGAGACACAAGTTAGGTAACTTGGCTAAGGTGGTCCAGGCAGGGGTTGAGTTAGGGGACCTGTCTTCAGCAGGTTGACATCACAGTTTGTGTTCTTCACTCCGTACTAGCTCTCATCACTGTTGATTAAATCTATGTGCTTAATTCTTCCGCATAACTCTCCCTTTTTATAGTAAATACTTAAAAATGTCAATGTAGTGGCCAAGAAAGTCATTGGCCAAAGGTCAATAATAAATGGAAAGGTGCTCAAGTAGCAGTCAGGAAAATGTCGGTTGAATTACTACAATACCAGTGTTTTACCATCTGGTTGAAAAAATTAAACAGATTCTCAGCATCCAGTGCCGGCGAGGGTGAGGGATAAAGGAGACCTAGGCATATATGATGGTGGGAGTAAAACATGGCTTCAACTGTTAGAGAAAGTATCTGGTCATATTTATTCAAATTTTAAATAAATATACCATTTGACTAAACTCCTAAGACTTTATTTTAGAGACATAGAATCTCCAGTGCATAAGGATATATATGTACGAGGATTTTTTTTATGGTGCTATTTGTAATGGCCAAAAAAACCCCTGGAAACCACTTGGAAGTTGGAAATGGCTTGAGTAACTTTTGTCACATACACAATATTGAAATTTTGGAAAGCTAATAAGACCCTTTTCTTCCCTCCTGGATGTGGACCAACTGGGAAATAAGACCCAAGAGACAGAGGAAGATCAAAATATTACCTTTATTAATGATAAAGCTGATTGACCACAGCAGGTTGGTTCCCTGTCTCTTTACCCTTGAATGAGACTGACTTACCCACCTCACCACTGGTAGCTGGGCAACCACACAAGACCCCCTGGAAAGGCCAAAGCACGGAGCGTAGAGCAGAGAAGGCCTTTTCTAAATGCAGACCTGCCCCCAAAGAGAGAAGGCCCAGAAGGTCCGAACTAGGCATGCTCAGTGTCCCCTCTCAAATTTACCAGTTGGCTGAGTCATTCCTCCTTCCTATGGGAGGAGGGACAGAGGGGGTCGGGGTGGAGACCTCTCATATCTTCCCTTCTGGGGAATGGAGTGGAAATTATCTTATTTCTATGGAAATCATTCTATGGAAAATAGAAAACATTCCCCACTCCAACACCTATTATAGAATATTGTCCAGCTTTAAAAAGTACATACTAGCTCGGTATGAATAGATGTGGAAAGATGTCTGATATTTTGTTAAGTAAAACACTGAATTACAGGGTACTTTTTATACCATGATTCTATTAAAGGAGAAACTGATGTGAATGGGAATGTCTTTATAAACATAGAAAAAAGTAGTAAAAAATTGACTCCAGTTTGCGAAGAAGTATGGTGGATGGTGTGTGTAGAAGGCTGAGGATAGGGGGACCATGAGCTTTTTTCAAAAACCATATATCTCTGTACCTTTCAGTTGTTAAAATAACCATTTATTTTTTGTAAGAACATAAAATGAGATGAAAAAGAACCGCCACATCTTCAACTGACTTCATTTATGTGTAGTTTTGTGGGATGCTTGGAAGAAGAATCTGAAGTTCCTTTGACATATTTCATTTAGTCCTCACAAGATAGGATAATAGTCTGATTAGTTTGGATGACTTCTGTCTGTTCTGTATGAATCCATTGGTTTTCCTATTCGTTTTTAAATCTTCTATGAAAGGTAAGGTGTACTGTGGGCTGGACCTTTCTAATAGCTCTTCTGCTAGTTGACCAAGTTCTTCTGTGATGGGGTGGGGAGTGTTGGAGCCAAATGTAGCCAGTTAGTCAGCTAGCAGGTAGGTCAACAAATTATTAATAAAGACATCATAGGACACACTGGGCATGGAGCTCTGAATCCGTTTATAAGGCAGAAGCAGATCTGTCTGTAGAGTTAGGGGCCTTCAGCCATAGTTCCCCTGTGTCTGCCCTCTGTGGACCAGTTTCCTTACCTACAAAATGAGGGGCTTGCACCAGGTAATTGCTAATAGTCTAAGATTCTCTTGTCTAGTTTATGCCTGATTTAAAATCTTTAATTACTCCAAAATAGACTTATTAAACTGCCCGTTACCTCCCACTTAGCAATATAAGCTGTGGTTCTCAGACCTGGGCTACACATTAGAATCATCCAGGTACCTTAAAAAAAAAAAAAAGATGAGTAGCCTTCCACCAGCTCCCATCCCCCCAAATTCAGAGCGGGGCCCTAGAATCAGTCCTTTTTATTTTTCATTTTTTTTAAATAGCTCCCTCGTTGATTCCAGTGTTTCGTGTCAAGAGTCATTGCCTTAGGTCTTGGTAGTAGCTGACTAGTGGGCAAAATAGCATCAAGTAGTCCATGCAGCAGCTCATTAGCTGACTTGACAGTTTGCAGCTAACCTAATAACACAAAGTACTTTCACCTCTTATTTAGTGCCCATTACAATCTTGTGAAGTGTATGTTGTTATTATCCCATATAACCTTCTAAGTGGTGGGAGGCTCCTAGTGGAGGTTACTTTTCACTGTGGAACCCAATTGACAGAAGGCAACTGTAGGCCAGCTGAGTGGATTTGGGTCATGTGAAAAATTATACACATACACACACACATACGTACACACGCACACATACATCGCCACCAGCCCCCCTCACCTGCTTCTGGTGGTGATCTCTATCTGTGTATAAAACTTGACATACCCCGGCCCTGGTCAAGATTATAAAGCCATAATCAAATCAGTAATCAAAAACCTCCCCACAGGGGTACCTGGGTGGCTCAGTTGGTTAAGCGTCCAACTCTTGGCTTCAGCTCAGGTCATGATCTCATGAGTCGTGAGATTGAGCCCTCCATACTCAGCATGGGGTTGGCTTGAGGATTCTCTCCCTCTGCCCCTCCTCTCTCTCTCTCTTTCTCTCTCAAATACATAAATCTTTAAAACACATACACACACAAACCTCCCCACAAACAAAAGTCCTGGACCATATGGTTTCATTGGTGAATTCTACTGAACATTAAAGAGGAGGATTAATAACAGTCCTTAACACATTCAAAAAATAGAAGAGGAGAGAACACTTCCAAACTCATGTCATGAGGCCAGCATTACCCTGAAACCAAAACCAGACAAGGACACCAAAAGAAAAGAAAATTATGGGCCAATATCCCTGGTGAACAGAGGTGCAAAAATCTTCAACAAATACTAGAAAACCAAATTCAACAATATGACAGAAGTCAGACACTGTGATCAAGCGGGATTCATCCAGGGATGCAGGGATGGTTCAACATCTGCAAACCAGTCAACATGATTCACCATGTTAACAAAATGAAGGATAAAATCATATGGCCATCTCAGTAGATGCAGAAGCATTTGACAAAATTCAGCATCCATTTATGATAAAATTGACAAAGCGAGTATAGCGGGAACAATTCTTACAATAAGAAAGGCCACATATAACAAAACCACAGCTAATATCATATTCGATGGTGAAAAGGTAAAAGCTTTTCTTCTTAAATCAGGAATAAGGCAAGGGTGCCTGCTCTCACTACTTTTATTCAACATAGTACTTGCCTAGCCAGAGCTATTAGGCAAGAAAAATAAATAAAAGGCATCAGAATTAGAAAGAAAGAAATAAAACTGTTTCTAATCACAAATGACATGATGTTATATAGAAAACCCTACAGACTGCACCAAAAACCTGTTCAAACTGGTAGAAGAATTCAGGAAGTTGCAAGATATGAGATCAATGTACAGAAATCTGTTGTATTACTATACACTAATAATGAGCTATCAGAAAGATAAAATAGTTCATTTACAATTACATAAGAAAGAATAAAATACTTTGGAATAAATTTAACCAAAAAGGTGAAAGACCTGTACATTAAAAACTATAAGACATGATGAAAAAGATTGAAGAGGACAGAAATAATTAGAAAGATATTCCATGCTCATGGATTGGAAGAATGAATATTGTTAAAATGTCCATACTACCCAAAGTACTGTACAGATTTAATGCAGTCCTTATCAGAATTCCAATGGCATTTTCCACAGCAATGGAACAAACAATCTGAAAATGTGTGTGGAGCCACAAAAGACCCTGAATAGCTAAAGCAATTTCGAGAAAGAAGAACAAAGCTGGAGGCATCATTCTTGCTGATTTCAAAGTATATTACAAAACTGTAGCAAAACACTATGGCATTGGCATAAAACAGATCAATGAAACAGACTAGAGAGGCCAGAAATAAACACTTGCATATATGGTCAATTACCTGATAACAAAGGAGCCAAGAATGTGTAATGGGGAAAGAACAGTCTTCAATAGGTGATGATGGGAAAACTGGACAGCCACATGCAAAAGAATGAAACTCGAACATTGTCTTTCACCTTACACAAAAATTATCTGAAAATGGATGAGACTTGACTGTAAGACCTGAAACCAAAAAACTCCTAGAAGAAAACACAGGCAGTAAACTCCTTGACATAAGTCTTGGCGATGATCTTTTGGATTTGAGGCCAAAAGCAAAGGCAACAAAAGCAAAAATAAACAAGTGGGAATACATCAAACTAAAGAGCTGCACATCGAAGCAAATCATCAACGTGAAAAGGCAGCCTATGGAATAGAAGCTATTTTGCAAATCACATATCTGATAAGGGGTTAGTAGCCGAAATATATAAAGAACTCATACAACTCAATAGCAAAAAATAATCTGATTGAAAATTGGGCAGAGGAACTGAATAAATATTTTTCCAAAGAAGACATACAGATGGCCAACAGACACATGAAAAAAGGTGTTCGACAGCACTCATCGTCAGGGAAATGCAAATCAGAAGCACAGTGAGCCATCTCCTAACACCTGTCAGATTGGCTATAACAGGACAAGGAATAGTAAGTGTTGGCAAGGATGTGGAATTTGTGGGAATGTAAATTGGTGCAAACTCTTTGGGAAACAGCATGCAGGTTCCTCAAAAAATTAGAAATAGAACTACCATATGATCTAGCAATTCCACTTCTGAGTGTTTATCCAAAAGAAATGGAAACTCATAACTTGAAAAGATACCTGCACTCTGATATTCACTGTGGTGCTATTGCACTGGCCAATGCATAGAAGCAATCTCAGCGTCCATTCATGGTTGAATGGATAAAGGAAGTGTGTGCGTGCGTGCGTGCGCGTGTGTGTGTGACGGAATATTTAATATTATTCAGCCATAAAAAAGGAAAATGGCCATTTGTGACAATATGAATGGACTTTGAGGGCATTTTCCTAGTGAAACAAGATAAAGACAAATATCACTTACATGTGGAATCTAAAAAACCCCCAGAACTCACAGATACAGAGAACAGATTGATAGTTGCTAGAGGCGGAGGCTGTGGGGCGGGCATAATGGGTGTAGGGCGTCCAAAGGCACAAACTTCCAGTTATAAAACAAGTCATGGCGACATAATACACAGCACAGTGACTGTAGTTAACAATACGGGATTGTGTGCTTGCACGTTGCTGAGAGATCTTAAAAATTCTTATCACCAGAAAAAAAATGTGTAACAATGTGTGATAATGGATGTTTACTGGACTTATTGTGGTGATCATTTCATGATATATACAGATATCAAGGGCGCCTGGCTGGCTCAGTCAGAAGAGCATGTGACTCTTGTTCTTAGGGTCATGAGTTCGAGCCCCATGTTGGATGTAGGGATTATGTAAATAAGTGAATACATAAAAACTTAAAAAAATATAGAGAGATATCAGATCTCTTTCTATACACCTGAAATTGGTATATGTCAATGATATCTTAATAAGAAAAGATTATAAAGTTGCCCCACACATTGCGCCTCCTAGGTCAGTGGTGTTTCCTTCTGCAGGGTGTGTCCCTTCTTCCCGCTGGCCGTCTAAGGCTCCTCACTCAGACCTTATTCTGAGATGGTCCTCTCTGACCTCCTGCATTCCATCTTACTCCCCTCGCACGTCCAAGGCTGGTAAAGAAAGCAGGTGCACTAGGCTAGAGTCAGGACACCTTAGTTCTTGTCCAGCTCTGACACTTGGTGGCTGTGTGACCCAGGCCAAGTCACTGACAGTCTCTGGGCTCCACGTCCCTCACCTGGAAAAGGAGATGCTGGGATTACAGGTGGAGGTTTAACTAAGGGAATCCTTCGTGGTGGCTCAGCAGGCGGATTCCAGAGCCAGATTCCCTGAGTTTAAATTCTAGTGTTGCTACACACTAGGTATGTGATGTTTGGGAAAATGTCTGAACTTCTCCATGACTTAATTTACTCTTTTATAAAATGAATGCCTCAAAGAGCCTCAAGGGGTTGTGAATGTTGAAGGAGTAACACAGAAGGACTTAAAGCAGTGCCCAGGAGCTTGTACACACCCTGCTGCTAGTCATGTGTTGCTGCTGTTGTCACTTTCACCTGGCTATCAGTGGAATTAATTCTAGTGGGGCGATCATATCTCCAGAGGATACGGGTGGGTGTTTGTGGACAGGGTTTGCAGGATTCCTCAAATGGTCCCAAATTCTTTTCAGTCTTCCCTGCCTCCTTGGCCCAGGATTAAAAGGATATGATTTATGGGGTGGGAGGCCAGCTGGGGGCAGATCCTTAAATACCATGTCACCCACATATTTGCAGGTTTGACTCTGCCATGGCTAAACAGACAGCATAAACATTTTTTGCCCTTGTATCCACCGGAGTTCATTTTTAAAGGGTTTTAATTCTAAGTTATAACTAATATATGACATGATATTTACAGACTAGGGTAAGCCACAAGTCTTCCTGTGCTATCTAAACGAACCAAGTACACAGGATGGTTTTTTTTTTTTTCCTGCAAATTAAGAGAGGGATTATCTCATTCCAGAGGGACTGGATGACGCACTCTGAACTGGGGGAAGGAGGCTTCTGATGGGAGTACACAGACTCCGGAGAGAAAGTCTGTGTAAGCCTCAGAGAACTGTTGTTGGAAAGGGTTTGGAGCCCAGCCGCTTGATCCAGGTCCCTGCTCCCCACCCTACAAGACTGAGATCTTGAGAAGCGATCTCAGGCAATGGCCAAGTTTAAGTCTCGGTGCTGCTCTGTGCCTGAGAGGCTTTGGGGCCCTTCACTCAGTAGGACACTGAGGCTTGCTGAGAACATTAAGTGAGGTAATGCGTGTGAAACATTTAGAGTAACAGCCAACAGTTGTTGACCTCAGAAAATGTACACGCTCTATCCATGCCTATTATTACTTAAAACTTGTGCATTTGAAACAAAGCCTAAGGGATAATGAACTGTCTCACATTGTGTAAATCCACTGTAGGCCTATGAGCTTTTTGGGGGGGGAGGGGATTTTATTTATTTATTTGGGAGAGAGCCAGAGCCTCTGAGAGCAGGCGTGGAGGGGGAGGGGCAGGGGGAGGGGCAGAGGGAGAGGGAGAGGCAGACTCCCGCTGAGCGCGATCAGTGGGTGGGGTGGTACTTGATCTCAGGACCCTGGGATCAGGACCTGAGCTGAAGGCAGACTTTTCTTGTTTTATTACATAACATTTTATCTTTTATTTTTTATTTATTTAAATTAAATTAGCCAACATATAGTACATCCTTAGTTTCTGATGTAGTGTCCAATGATTTATCGGTTGCATGTAACACCCAACGCTCATCATCACATCACGTCCCTCCTTAATGCCCTCCCAGTTACCCCATCCCCCACCCACCTCCCCTTCTGCAACGCTCAGTTTGTTTCCCAGAGTCAAGAGTCTCTCCTGCTTTATCTCCCTCTCTGACTTCTTCACATTCATTTTTCCCTCCCCCAAAGGCAGCCTCTTAACCGCCAGGGCCACCCAGGTGGTCCTGCCAATGAGCTTTTGACAGCTGTGGGGGGGAGGGGACACAGGGGAGGCGGGGCCGGCAGCTGGGAAGCCCCTCTCCTGTGTGGTGGGCTGAGAGACCCCTCCAGGGAGTAGGAGGCTCCCAGTTATGCCAAGACTCACAGCTTCCTCACCGCCTTGCCTGTAGGGCTTGCGCACTTTCCACACGTGGGAGCAAGGAAAATGAAGTCTGTTTCGTTCCAGGTGTTTGAGTATAGACGATTTTTACTGAGCGGTGTGATGGGTTGAATTGTGGTCCCCCACCAAATCCAAATGTTGAAGTCCTAACGTTAGTACCTCGGAATGGGACTGTATGTGGAGGGAGGGGCTTTAAAGAGACAGAGTTACAGTGAGGTCATTTGATGGGCCCTAATCCAGCGACTGATAGCCTTATTTTGATAAGCCTTATTTTTATTTTTAGAGGACATTTGGACACAGACACCACGAGAGGAGAGCACAGGAAGACACAGGGAGAAGGTGGCCCATCTCCAAGAAAAGGAGAGAAGCCTCAGCAGAAACCAAGCTGACACTTTGATTTATTTATTTATTTTAGAGAGAAAGAGCACAGACGATGGGGGGTTGAGGGGCAGAGGGAGAAAGAGAATCTCAAGCAGACTCCATGCTGAGCTTAGAGCCGGACCTGGGGCTTGATCTCATGACCCTGAGATCATGACCTGAGCCGAAACCAAGAGTCGGCCGCTTAATTGACTGAGCCACCCTGGGCGCCCCAACAATAACGTTCTTTTGTTTAAGCCTCCCCGGTTCGTGGTCCTTTGAGGTGAGGGGAAGAGGTACGGTGTACTGAGTGAGAACTAAGGTCAGGTTTTCAGCCCCAGCTCTGGCACTCGCTAGCTTTGTGAATCCAGCCACCGGGCGTAACCGTTTTGTTTTTCCTTCTCCTCATATGTATTCCCAGGAAGTTGTTACAAAGTTTCAGTGACATCATTTATGTAAGGCTTAGGATCGTGCCCCACACGTGGTGAGCACGCAATGAATGACATTTGTATTTGCTTATCTATAGGCTTCGAAAAAAAAACCAGCTCATTACAAATTTTAAAGCATTTCTTGCTGAGGTTCCAAACTGCTTAGCAATGAAAGCGTAACAGGGATCTCTTTGAAAAGCACAAAGAAGCCAAGAGTATGGTACAAACACGTTTTGTTCTGTGGTTCAGAAGGGAATAGCATTTCTTGCAGTCTTCTCCAGCCACATTTATTTGTAGGAGGCCATGCAAAAGAGTACTGTTTGTGGAGGAGGAATGGCTTGCCTTTGAAGAAGGAATTGTTTAATTAGATTGCTTTTGTCCGGGAGCATATAAGGCAGTGTTGCTGAGAGAAACATTCCAGGCCTGGACGGCCGCCTGCGCCTCCTTGGTGAGCCCGGGTCGTAGAGGAAATAATTTTGGACTCTTAATATTTGCTCTTAGTTAAAAATAGACAGCTCACATCTCTTCATTAGGACGAAGGCAACGTTTTTTGCTCCTGGCAAAGTTTGTTTCTTGGAAGAATAGGAAGGCCATGGAACAGACATCCCCAAATAACGCTTTTCTCACGGCCCATTTCAGCAGAGGGATTTAAGATGTATATTTGAAAATTGCAGCACAGTTTGGTTGTGCTTTGGTGGAATAGGGAGTCAAACCCTTGGGCGTGTGTTTGGTTTTCTTGCAGTGACTTTGAAATCTTGCAAGAGCCGTAGAGATGCAAGCCATCTCCCAGGGCTTGTTGAATCCGAGGTATGTCAGGCTTGCGTGTGATGAGAGTCTGATCAAAACAGCTGTGCTCTACTGTTCCCTCATGCATAAGGACCCACACAATGCTGTAATTGTGTGGGGCATATTGTTGGATATCACAAATGAAAGTGCAGCTTTCTTTTCAGCTCGGGAGGGGGTGCATCGGCACAAAAGTAAAGGCATCGCCCATGTTCCTTTTACACGGGAAGGGTTTATGCAAGAGCACTGTGGTACATATTTTTATTCTCTCTGGCCATCCCCACAGTTACCCTTGACATTTTGCCCCCTATAAAACATGTTTTTCTTTAAGAGGAAGCTTGTGACAGGTTGGTTTTTTACTTTTAATGCCTAATTCCCCCCTCAACTTTATCTGCAGTAGGTGCTTATAAGTGCAACCTTGAAGCTAGAGTACGTAGAATTAAATGGAAATTTCTGAGTTTCTTAGATTGCCTTGATTGTGTGTGTGTGAGAAATTCCACATGGAGTTGACAACTATAAATTGTAAAAAAGAAATTTTACAAAAAAGTGTCTTGGATTCCTGTCACCCTGCAAAACAGCCCTCGATTCCATTTTGCATGTTATGTTTGCCTTTTTCCTAATGCCACTATTGTTTTTTTTTAAACCCAGCTGTAAGCATACATACAATTTTATATTCTGTGTTTTTTAATTAGTTACAACAAACGCTTTTCATTTTATTACAGGTGCTTTATAATGCCCGTGTCTGATACTGTTATACTGCATGGCTTTACCATTAATTACCATCCTTCTTGTCCTGTGTTTGAAAGGTAGATCTTAGTTCATTTTGTCTTATAAATAATAACCTTCACAACTTCTTAGCATTTTGCTTCTTGTCATCCAATGAATCGATTTCCAGGAACTGGTTGAAAGTACAGCTCCTAACAAATTCTACCACAGTACTTTCAAAAACGATTATAACGCGAGGCGCATCCTTGAGTTGTTTCATGTGTTAACCAATGTCTTTACCAGTTGTTGAACTTTTAGGTCCCTTCTTCTTGCTAGTAGAGATAATACTGAGGTAAATTTTTTTTGTGTGTAAAATTTTGTGCACATTTCTGATTGGGGTGATGACAGTGGGTTGAAAATTTATAGCCACGGATAGAGATGCAAGAAATGTAACGGTTCACTTCTTCCCGGCTAAACTTAATTTAGCCGTCAAGCTAAGTTTGCCAGTTATAGGCAGCTCCCTTGCTGTTTAAGGCGGGTTATGTTCAAGGTTTGTCTACCTCTCCCGCTAGGAATAAGCTAAGCCCTGAGGGGTCTACAGACATTTGTAGCCTTGGTGAGGGCCTCGGGTCCCTGTGCCTTGATGCCCTGCTGGTCCCTGCTCAAGCGGAGCCTCTCCTTTTGGTTTTGGGCGTTGGCTTCTTGCGCTGCTTGTTGGCTCTACCCTGCAGCTCCCGATAGCAGGTTCATGCTACTGTTCTCCTCCGTGCAACTGCAAGAACGCCCCCGGCCTTCCAGCTCCCTGCTGGCCTCTCTGCTATCCTCAGAGCCTGGCAGAGGGGCCGGAGTGATGCCTCTGGTCCATGTACTTCATCACACTCTGAGCCTCTTGGAAACAGTGCTGGCCATCTCCCAGGGCTGCATTCCGAGAAGCCAGGCGACCAATCTCCTACAGAGATACCCGCATCTTTCCTCCAGACTCCTTTCCTAAACTCGTAGAGGCTGCTTTGACTTTTTCAGATTTCTCTCTACTTTAGGTTTATGAAACCCTACTTGGGAGCTGGAAAACCCTGACATTGACTCTTTGTCATGAGCTGCATTGTCTCTGCCTGCAGAAGAAAGGACACGTGGAAAATTCTGGCAGCTGCCTGAACGTTGGGTGGGAAAGGGCAGCAGGGAAGAGACTGAGGAAGCCAGTTCATAATAGCTCAACAGAAGTGACTGTGTATTGAGTTATTGTATGCATAATTTGTGTGTTAATGTAGTGGGTATAGAATAATATTAATAGCAGGTGCTTATCCTTGCAGGCACTGTTTTAAGTAATCTTAATATAGTCTTTAGTTCCAACAACCCTGTGAAGTGGCACCCCTGTTATTACCCCCGTCACATGGACTAAGAGTCAAAATGCAGCAAATTCTCGTAGCTTTTCAGCCAGTGAGTGGTAGATCCTGGTCTTGCCAGGTATTTGGCTCTGAGTTGACTCTTGTAACCACTGGATCTGTTGCTGGTCTAGGATGGGCGGTCACAAGTACTTCATGTGATGATGATGATGATGATGATGATGATGATGATTTAATTTGAATTCAGTTAGCCAAGAAATAGTACATCAGTAATTTCAGATGCGGTGTTCAGTAATTTGTCAGTTGTATATAACACCCAGTGCTCTTCTTCATGTGATGATTATTGAAGGTAGATCTTCTCTCGTAATTGTTATCATTTGACACTCTTATGGAAGTTGGATCATTTCATAAAAGGTGTTTTTTTTTTTTTTTTTTTTACTATGTAAGATGACATGATCCCTTTATTGTTTTGGTTTGTTTCTGTGTGTGTGTGTGTGTGTGTGTGTGTGTGTGTGTGTGTGTGTGTATCCTCACTCACTTAGGTGTTTCTCCAATTTGGATAAAGAGACCTTCCTAGTTTCAACTGCTAGGAGTCCCCAGAGTTTAGTATCTGTATCATCTCAGGCCAGTGATTTGCTTTCCAGAGTTGTGTAATTTTTAAAACCTGTTTATTTTGGAAAGGCTCAAACATACACAGAAGTGGAGAGATTAGTAGGATGAATGTTCGTGTGCTCAGCACTCGGGTTTCAGCTCATTGCCAATCTTGTTTCATCTATACCGTGATCCATGATTTGTTAACTCCGGCTCCCCTGACATGTTGGGCCGGAAAATTCTTTGTTGTGGGGGCTGTCCTGTGTCTTTTAGAATGTTTAGAGGTAGTCCCAGCCGCTACCCACTAGATGCCAGGAGCCTTCCCCTACCACCTCTCCTGATTCTAACCACCAAAAACATTGCCTGGGAGGGCAAGTCATCCCTCGTCAAGAACCACTGATTTATACTCACTCCACTCTCCCCATCCTTTCAGCATTATTTGGAAACAGATCCTGTACATCAAATCAAACCCATTGTGACTTATATTTCTGAGAAACAGTGTCTTCCATTTTATTGGTCCTATATAGAGGAAAGAAGCAAAGATCTCGTTCTGTTCCTACATGAATTGTCATGGCAGCCTGCCACTGTTGGCCACAGAGATGGTCATAGTTCATACCAGCTACTAGAGTTGATATGACGTAGCAAATGCAAAGAAATTGGTGTCTGCTTCAGCCCGTATTTTTAAAAAAATTGTGGTAAAATAGTTAAATGCAAAATTTTCCATTTTAACCATTTTTAAGCCTATAGTACAGTTCAGTGGCATTAAGGACATTCACATTGTTACACAATCACCACTACCACCCACCTCCAGAACTCTTTTAATCTTGCAAAACTGAAACTCTGTATCTGTTAATAATAACCCCATTCCCTCCATCCCTCAGTCTACTATGAATCACCATTCTGCTCTCAGTCTCAATGAATTTACTGTATCCTAGGTACCTCCTTTAAGTGGAATCATACAATGTTTGTCCTTTTGTGACTGACTTACTCACTTAGCATAATGCCCTTAAAGTTCATCCATGTTGTAACACAGGTCAGAATTTCCCCCATTTTAAGGCTAATATTCCATTGTGTACGTAGACCACATTTTGTTTACCCATTCATCTGTTGATAAGATACTTGGGTTGATTCCACCTTCTGGCTGTTGTGAATAGTGCTGCTACAAACAGGGATGAAGAAATATTCCTTCCAGACAGACCTGGCTTTCAGTTCTTTTGGGCAAATACTCAGAAATGGGATTGCTGGATCATATATAATTGTATTTTTCATTTTTGGAAGAACCGCCATATTGTTTTCCACAGTGGCTGCGCCATCCTACACTCCTACCAGCAATGCACAAGGGTTCTAATTTCTCCTCATCCTTGCCAACGCTTATTATTTTGTTTTTTTTAAGTAATAGCCATTCTCATGGGTGCGAAGTGGTGTCTCACAGTGGTTCAGCTTGTGCCTTTTAAGATGTACATCTGGTAGTTGAAAGCAATTCTGTTAGAAGCCTCCTGTAGAACTAAGCGGCGCTGCTGTGTTTCCACTTTTGCCTTGGAACAGTTTGCCAGGGAACAGATAGCCATCCATGACTCACTCCCGGCAAGAGGACAGGGGAGTGGGTTGTGTCTGTGTGTGGGAGGAAGCTTTCAGTCCCTATCAAAGTCTTGCATTTAGGCTTTAACTACTAACAGTTAAGGGAAAGGATTTGGATTAGGTTAGAATCAGAGGCCATTAGAGCCAGAAGAGACATCAGGAGATCAAGTCTCCCAAATCACACATTTGGTCCCTCCCTCCCCCCAAAATATTGAAACCTGGAGCACGTAAGTCTTCTATTCTTGACTTGCTTGTAGCGACAGTGTCTTGCCTGCTGTCCCCAGTATCTGGCATACAATGTTAACCAGTAAATGTTTGCAAAATTAATCAATGAATTGCCTAAGGTCACCCAGCTGACCCCTGAGGGTCAGAAGGAGGGCATTCAGATTATGATGGCAGAAAAATGGCAGATTCTGTCAGTGACCTAGTGAGCCTTTCTTTCCTCTTTATTGATCACTGGGGTGACAAGATCAGATGGAGTGTTTGTATGGTGAGCCTTATTCTTTCTTGGAGGGTTGCAAGGACCCACCTTCTTTTTTTTTTTTTTTTTTTTTTAAGATTTTATTTATTTATTTATCAGAGAGACAGCACAAGCAGAGAGAAGGGCAGAGGGAGAAGCAGGCTCCCTGCTGAGCAAGGAGCCCCGATGTGACTCGATCCTGGGACCCTGGGATCATGACCCGAGCTGAAGGCAGGCATTTAACTAACTGAGCCACCCAGGTGTCCTGGGACCCACCTTCTTTAAGAGAAGCTCAGCTGAGGAAGTCTGGGCAGCTGAGTGACAGCCACCAAGCTGAGCAGGGAGTCTGACACGGGACTCGATCCCAGGACCCAGAGATAATGACCTGAGCCGAAGGGAGACACTTCACCATCTGAGCCACCCAGGCACTCCCATAACTTTGACTTTCTACTTGCCAGTTCCTTAATGTTTTGAACCGTGCTAAAATGGTTATTTTTCTCTCCCTTGTGTGTGTGTGTGTGTGTGTGAGAGAGAGAGAGAGAGAGAGAGAGTTGGTGATGGTGTATTTAGGCTACATAAAAAGGTATGACCGTGGGGAGGTGGGTGGGGAGATGGGGTAACTGGGTGACAGCATTAAGGAGGGCATATGATCTGATGAGCACTGGGTGTTATATGCACCTGATGAATTATTGAACTCTACATCTGAAACTAATAATGAGCTATATGTTGGCTAATTGAATTTAAATTAAAAAATAAAGGTATGACCCCCATGATGTAGTCTAGGATTACAATTCCCCTCCTCTCTGTCTTTCAGGGTAGGAAATGATGGTGGGCAGTAGTGGGACTAAGTTTTTGGAGAGACCGGGGAACACGAATAATCTA
Organism: Ursus americanus; assembly: GCF_024610735.1. Classification (NCBI taxonomy): domain Eukaryota; kingdom Metazoa; phylum Chordata; class Mammalia; order Carnivora; family Ursidae; genus Ursus; species Ursus americanus. The sequence continues at coordinate 23,036,352 of NC_142158.1, read as the reverse complement.
ATAGAGGGGGAAACTCAGCACGGCCAACTTTTAAAAACAAAACAAAAAGGGAGCCTGAGTGGCTCAGTCGGTTAAGCAGCCAACGCTTGATTTCGGCTCAGGTCTTAAACTCAGGGTCGTGAGTTCTGGCCCTGCATGGAGCCTACTCAAAATAATGATAGTAGTAGTAGTAGTAGTAGTAATAATAATAATAATAATAATAATAATAATAATAATAATAATAATAATAAAATAAATAAAAAATGAAACAAAAAATTCTCTGAAAGTATTTCTGTGAATCATCCGGGTCCGAAGTCGTCTTGGTTTTTACTGGGAAAACAAAGTGAGCTCAGGTGGGCGGAGGCTGCCGCCTCCAGCCCCACCTCAGAGGCAGCCCTAACGAATGTCAGTAACAGCTACGGTTTTCTGTAGTGTGAAAAACTGTGGAGGCTGAATTTGAGGCTCTATTCAGATATTTATATCCTCCACCCCTCTTCCATTAAGTGTCTTCTAAAAGTGAAGTTTTCACTCCAAATACTCTGCGAAGTTTGAATCGCTTTCCCAGTTGTCGTTAATGGTTACCTCACTTGATATATTTTGGTTTGGGGTTAAATCTCCTGATCTTTCCCATGGGCATCAGGGAAATCTTTTATATTTTCTTTCAGGTCCAATATTTTTGAGAGACAAATGAGATTTTTCTAAGGCAATTTGTTGCCCGTTTTGCATAAGAGGGCAGGGTAGGCTTGCAAGTTGAAGGCGGGGCTGTTTCTTTTCACGTGTGGATTTTTACCGCCACCCCTTGAGCTCGAGCAACGCTCGTGTTAATTTGGTGTTAATTTAAAATGAGCAAAATTAGAGTCAAAACAGCTGATGATGACTTTGGAGAGAAGCACTTAGTTTCTTACGTGTTCAGTGAAGGAAGCTTCATGGATTTGGTGCATTTGTGACTCTGGGAACAGGTGCTTTATCTTAGGATAACGTTGGGCGTGGAGGGGGCGGCGCGTGGGCGTGGACAAAAGAAACCCGGCAAACTGACCCCACAGTCACTGAGGCCCTTGTACATTAAAAAGCCCTCCGTGGGTGGGTGGGAACGCCACCTTGGCTAGCATTAAAGGATGGGAGACTTTCCTCGCTTCTTCCACCAGCCGAGGGCATGGTAAATTTTCAGTCTCCCGAACCTTTTTCCACACGAACACTCTGCTGAGGAAACAATCCAAGTCCACGTCTCAGAGGCACCTTGGTGTGGAAATCTGGAGAGAGTAGAGAGAATTTGCACACGGGTAAAAGGGTAAAGGTTTTGAGTCTCTCTCTCGCTTCTCCCCCCGCACAGGTGAATTTCGTGGCGTGCCAGCTCTTTGCTCTGTTTGCTGCGTTCTGGTTCCGCATCTATATGAGTCCTGGTAAAACCAGTCCCGATGTCCGGCATGCGTTTGTCACCATTTTCGGCATCTATTTCGTCATCTTTTGTTTTGGCTGGTGAGTATGAGCCTCAGAAATTCTAATCTTTTGTAATTCGGGTGTCTTGTGGCCGTATTCTTGGCATTTCCCAGGCACCGAGGAAAGAAATGTATTTACTCCTATCGTAGAATAATGGGAATGTTCCAGGAATGTCCATTTGCTGAAAGAACCTAGAACCAATCAACTACCCGTTAGAACTCAGTTGCTGAATTTTTCTACAAATGGTGCTTCTGGGTGCTGTAAATAGAGTGCTGTAAGGTTTCAGTAAGGAACCTTTCCTCCCTGTTGTAGATATTGGTGTCTTTCTTGCATTACTGCTAGAGGTAACTGGTGTTAGTCCTGTGCCTGGAGTAGAACAATAGCTTTAGTGCTGGTTTGAGGAAATGCGAATCATTCCTCAACAGGGAGAGTCTATAGATGGCACTCTCCTCTACTTGGTAAGCTGGCCAGTGACCCTGGGAGTGGCTCTTCTCTGGGGGAGGGGGGCAGTTTTAGGAACCATCCTTTCTAGAAGTACAGCCTAAGGAAATTTGTGAATTTATTCGGGATACTAGAATACTGCTCTTCCTCCTCCAATAAAAACGTGAGAAAGGATGATGAGTATTTTGAATCAGCTCCCAGGTGAAAGTCGTGGTGTCTGGGGAAGGTCAGTTTGGGTCCTGGTGCTTTAAAATTAAAAACAAAAACAAAAAGTTCTAAAGAAAGAAGGTTTCTGGACTCTTGGTTGTATGTATGCGAAAGCATAAGTATTCCATTTATGGAACGACTTCCTGCTGCCATTTCAAGATCCAGTACCTTAATTACACAGAGCAAAAACACTTGATTTATTTTCTCTTCTAGAAACACGATTTCACAGCTCACCTGCTTGTCGGCGGGGGCGGGGGCGGGGGTGGAGCAGCAGCATGGGCGTCCAGTTGGCCTGTTAATTTGAAATGCATTCAGTGCTCCTCCTTCTCTCCGTGATGTCTTAAAGGTACTCCGTACACCTTTTTGTGCTGGTGTTTATTAGCTACGGAATCATGGTCACCGCAAGCGTATCCAGTATTCACAGGTAAGGTTCTGGGAGCAAACCAGGCCACGTGAGGTTTTTCGTGACCTCTGAAATGTGTTCAGGGTAAAGGGGTACCTTCCCCATTTGGCCGGCCACAGGTAGCATATCCTAAGTCCTCTGGGGTATCAGAAGGAGAGGCGGGGGCCCCTAAATGCTGGGAGTATTCAGAGGACGCTTTGCAAAGGTGTCGGAGTAGAAGCAGCTTTGGTAGCCTCCAAACTGGAAACCACAGCCGGATACTACTCCACAATAGAAAGGAGGGACTGACTGATAACACACAGGCACGTGGATATATCCTCTGAATAAATAGGCGGGATGGAGGACCCCACAGAAATTGTGTTCTGGGCAATGCAAACTAATCTGTAGTTGCAGAGATCAGATCGGAGGTTACGTGGGCTGGGACAGTCCCCAGAGATGGGGAAGGGATCAGAGAGGCAGGAAGAAGCCTGGGGGGAGGGGGCAGAGAGGGTGATGGATGTGTCTGTTTCCTTGATTTTGGCTGTGGTTTTCTGGGTGTGTACCTATGTCGAAACTTCATGCACTTCAAATATGTATTATCAAAGGTTAACAGAGGAAGTATTCTTACTGTGATATTTTGATTTAAGAGTTACAGAAGTCACTTAATTCTGCCTTGAAGGCAGCATGCTGGGATCATCGATTGGGACACCTGGGTTATCTGTTTAGCATCGTCTGTGTTTCCCGGAGTCTGTGTGAAACCTCAGTAATAATTCTGCCGTTCGGTAGTGCTGGAATGTAAGCTCTATGAAAACAAAGTTCACTGTTGTGTCCTCAGAGCCTAGAACAATACCGGGCACAAGTAAAGGGTCAGTAAATATTTATGGAATGAATGACTGAACACCTTTGAAAAGACATGTGCTCTGTGATGACTTCTTTTGTGATGGCTTTTCTGAAAAAGCAGATGGCCTTCTTTCAATTTCAGAAGGCTCTTTGATTAATAAGACGAGTAGCACATAGTTTTCCTTCTGAAAATCATTGAAATTTAACTTTCTGGTGTATAATCTTGTAAATTACTTGCAATAAATGTCTGGTTTTCAAGGGAAAATATTTTTGCATGATTCTAAATTTTATTTTCACCCAACTCTGTGTCCAGATGAACTTTGAAAAATTGACTTGTGATCCTCTCTCTTCTGAATGCCTTCCTTGAGAGGGATTGTGTCACTCCTTCATAAGGGAAAGAGGAAATCCATATTTCTAAGAACGGGTTTTGGGAATGCTTCATATTATAGCAGAATGCTGTTTTTAGTGTGTGTGTGTGTGTGTGTGTGTGTGTGTGTGTGTGTGTGTGTAGAGGTGAAAATGTCTGGCTTTTCCCAAACTTGAGTTTCGAAGCAATTCAACAATTGATGTTGTTACGTCTCTGTAGCACATTTTTAACGACCTTACAAATTGTGACTTGTCAGCTCTTGCCACACTTGTGTGATGCCGATGGGGTGTGGACCATGTTTCAGAAGGTCAAGAAACTCCATGCATGCTCGTTCCATGCCGGGCCGAGTGCTCGTCTCTGGCCAGGAATGGAACACTCCAGGCTTGGCCAAGCTGAGCGGTTTACAGACAGGCTATGACTGTTCCACCATAATATTGTGGTAGCAGAGGGCCGTGTCATAAGACCAGAACGGACGCCAGAACAAGTTCTTCCCCTCTTTCTTTGCTTGTGTGGTTGCCAAGATTGCAGAAGTAGGGAGTGGTTCGTGGTTCCTGATGGAGGGAAGTTACTTCCTATTGATGCAGAGTAAGAACATCAGACTGGAAATCTGGCTCTTTCTAGCAGTGTGACTGCAGACAGTTGACACAGCTTCTCTGGACATCAGATTTCCCACCCATAAAAGGTGGGATTGAAGTTTTCTTCAGCATCAGGATTTTATGATTCATTGTGAATTGTTTTCTTCCCCTGGCTGAGCCAGTTTTGAGTTCTGTCACTTGGCTGGGAAGCGGAGGGGAGGGTCAGTCTTTGCTGCAATGGGGAGTTAACCCGTTTCTGGACACATCGTTGTCTTTGTCTGGAGAATGCTTGGGGCACGTGCTCTCTTTCCTTCCCGAGCCACTATATTGCACAGAAATCGTAGGTGTTCATTTATTACGTCTGAACCACCTGGAACAGAATGCAGTTTTTATCTCCTCAGACTGACAGCCTCGTGTCAGGATGGGACAATGCAGTGACCAATTGTGGGGATTCCTGCTTTGTGCCCAGTGCTAAGCCAAGCTCTTTTAAATAGTTTTCATTGCTTTTAACATATAAAGTCTTATTGAGTGTATCATTTAATATATTTAATATTTCATATTATTATTGCAAATATATTCTTTCTAGGACAATTCTATGGGATCCAGATATCCCCCCCACCCCCTGCCCCACCAAGGTGAGGAAATGAAAGCTCAGAGAAGTAAATACGTATACAGATCAATGAATTTGCACAAATTGAATACATCCATGTTACCACTGCCTAGATCAGTAGGGGAGTATTGTCATCACTCTGCCCCAATCTCTCTCACACCCCTCCTTCCTAAAATAACTACTCTGGACTTCTCACATGAGTTTTGCCCTTGCTGGGATTTGAAATCATGTTGGTCTCTCTCCAGAATATGTACTCTGCCATTCCTGGGTTCCTTAGATTTTTCAGGTTTGTCTAGAGCATGAATACATTGTCCTGTTGCATTGGGACACAGTACTTGACACCATCCTTGATAAGTAGCTCTTACTATCACAAGTGAGTTGAACTTGCTTTTCTCTCTGGGTGGAGGGGCAGGGGAAGGTATGGATCTAACTCCTGTTGAGGAGAAAGAGGAAGCAGGCATGGTTGCATTCAAAAGGGCCCTGGGAGAATTTGTCTTTTGAATCTGCTCTGTGCTTTTGCCTTGGCCCTCGTGAGCTGGCTAGAGAAAGAAAGAGAGGCTGGAGGCAGAAGGGCCTCACTGACTCCATTCTGCTTCTGCTCTGCACTTCAGAGAGCTCCTTTCTCTTAGTCACTCACTTTGTTTGCCATCTTCCTGTTTTGGAAAGGGTTAAGGATGAACCTGAGGCTGGGAAAGTGTGTGCTGTGTCCTAACATCTTTGTTTGTAAAGAACAGTAAAGAGAACATAAAAACATGTAGTGCTTTCGAGTTTACAGAACTCTTTCACACCCACTGTCTGCTTCTCCCTCGCTACCAAATGAGTTTTTATTATTTCTACTTCACCATTCCGTAGGTCGTGCTAGTCATCATGAGTTATTTCAATGTGCATTTGTGAAGCTCAGTATAATTTAATATGAGAAAATACTTCCCTGTTTTATGACCCATGTTTAAATGCTATAGCTTCTGCATTCGTGTCTGTTTTGAGGGGCTCCTGAGCCATTTAAAATGTTGGATGTACTCCTTTCAGTTCATTTCAACTAACAGTATACGAACCCCTTCTATGGTCAAGGGTGGGACGCTCAAGGTGACAGGGAGTTGGCGTAACAGACACACGCGTGTACTTTCAGCATTGTGATTATGGATGTCGGCATGCAGGGCTGGAGAAATACTGGCAGTGGAGCAATGAATTGTGCTGGAGGAGGGATGGGATGGGTGGGGTGAGCCTGAGCCGGGGACTGACTGGGAGCTGAGCCTTACCTGGTAATTAGGCAGTTCGCAGGTAGCCTAGAGGATGGGGAAGGGGGTTGCAGGCAAGGGAAGGGGCATGTGGAAGACCTTTGGCCTGAAACGGAGACTGTTTGTGGAGAGTGAGTAGCTGGTGTAGTTTGAACATAAGGTGCACATGGAGTGTGGCTGGAGAGGAGTCCAGAAGGGAAAGGTAGAGCTCAGTGCGTGAAGCACATCGCATGTCACGTTTGGGAGTTGTGATGTGACTGGACAGTGGGACCCATTGGGAGCTTTTAAGCCAGGTCACACTGATTTAGTTGTTGGTTCACGTAGCACGCGGTCGTCTGCTCTTGTGAATGAAACACGTGGACTCACCAGACTGGGGCTTAATACCTAACCTCACTGCAGTTTTCAACCTCCCCCAGAAATGTAAGTCTTCCCCAGTCACCCAGGAATTTTCTGGGCAGCACCAAGGAGGATCTGTCACGTGGGCCCTCTCCATCCCTCAAAGGGAAGATGAGGTCATCTGCATTTTAAGACGCTTCCCTCTAAGGGAAAGTGGCCTTGCCGGAAACCATCCCTCCTTCTCTTTTCCTAGTCACGTCCTTATTCCACCCTTCTGCCTGTAAGAACCTTCCATTTTGTCCCACTCCGTGGAGCTCCCCTCTACTTTCTAGATGGTGTGCTGCTGCCACATCCAATTAAGTGCCAATTACTTAATGAAGATAATGAGATCTTCCAAATTTACTCAGTTGAATTTTTGTTTTTTAATGTCACATATGTGTAATTACAAATTGATGAGTGTTCTGAATGGCATGCGTGTGCGTGCGTGTGTGTGTGTGTGTGTTGCCGGTTTATACCATGTGGTCAGGGCCAGTCTCCGTAAGGAGCTATGGAATGATCCTGAGTATGGTAACTGAAGCCTCAGGCTTGGGCAGGAAGGGTTCCAAGCAGAGCGCTGGGAACACTAACACCTAAGGAGTAAGCGGAGAAAGAGAAGCTGGGTAAGAGCCGTGGAAGAATTAACCAGAGAGGCGGGAAGCAAACAAGAAGAACAGAAGCCAAGAGAACAAAGTGTTCGAGGGAGGGAGTGGTCGGCAGTGTAACGCTGGTCCGTATCTTACAAAGATCTGGTGTAAGCGCGATGGTTTGTGAAGAGGAGAATCCGAGGGCAAGACCTTCCAGGTCAGGGGCTCCCGGCTCCAGCTGCGCGCTGGAATTCCACCTGCTGGGTGTACCCTGTTCCAACGAAGCCCAAATATCGGGGTGAGGCCCAGGTGTCTGCAGTTCGTAAAGCTCCTGGGGTGACCCTGTTGTACTGTCCTGGTGACAAAAGATGAAGGGTTCCAGAAAATGAATGCTCAGAGGAGGGGAGCACAGGGACTGGGTTTGCGGTGGAGCAGAGAGGACTTTGGGATGGATTGCGTGTGGGGAGTGAGGGAGAGGAAGAGGAGAAAATGGACTGTGTTGCTGCCCCGCGTAATCCTCTGATCCTGTTTCTGGTTTCAGATACTCCTTCTTTGTAGCAATGGGATACCTTACGATATGCCACGTCAGCCGAATATACATCTTCCACTATGGAATCCTCACTACAGATTTCTCTGGGTGAGTACCTTCATTTGGGCGGGGGTGTTTGACTGCAGACTTTGACTCAGTCTCTTGCAGTCTGCACGGGAGGCTCCCTGGTGGTTGGTTGAATCCGTGGGGAAGACCGCGCTACCCTGCGGTTGGGGCTGAAGGTTGGATTAGCTCTGCCGTGTTGTCAGGTAGGGGTTGCAGGCTAGGGTGCGTGCGCTATGTCCGTCCTGCCACCTGTTTTTGCAGAGTTACACCGGGTCACGACCAGGTGCCCTGACTCATTGACGTCTTATCTCTGGCTTCTCTTATACTACAGTGCTAAGGTGTGTGGTTGCGACGTAGGACCCTCACAGCCTAAATCTTTACTGTCTTGCTCTTTGCAGAAAAAGCTTCCCAACCCCTATTCTAAGGCTCTTAATACAGAGTTGGTGTTTATCTCATAATAATTTTTAATACTAGAGAAATTCTACCATATTAGTGGAGAAGCAGACCCCCTTGGGTGGCCCCTGGCTGCCCCGGCCCCTCCCCCAGATTCCCTAGACTTCTGGCAATTAGTAGGTAATACCCATCATGGCAAGCGTCTCCATACTAGTTGTAAAAATTTTGTCTGTCACCATGGCCTTAACCTAGTGGGCCACTGGTCTCCTGATGGTCACCTGGCCAAGACTGTGGGCAGAGCACTGACAATTTTGTACTCTGTTGATGTTTGTTTGGGAAGAGCTTTTTATGAATCTTGAGGAATGGACACTAATGCAGAGTGATTCCTCCTCACACGTTGTAGAGTAGCCTTGTTACTTCTCTAGGAGCTTGGGTCTGTTCTCCGCAAGAGTCTGAGGTTAGGGAGAGCCCGCCTTCCCCCCTCGGGTTGGCTTGCACTCGATTCCGTGAGTTACTGGAGAACAGGTAATGAAATAAAGGGGTTGCAACTCACGGCTTATTTCTGTGACCTTTGCCAGGTGCATGACTCAACGGTCCCCCCACGAAGAGGCTTAGGAAGGCAGAGGTGTTGCTTTGAGGCACAAAGACTGTTGTCCTCAAGTTTCTGTGTCTCTGGTTTGCTCCTTCATGCGTCCGTTCTTCCTACCCTCAAGCTTTTGGGTTTTACGTTTCTCATTGACTCGTCTCCTTTCTGCGTTCTCCTCCCCATAAGTTGTGGAGCACAGTTGCTCAGCTTTTCTAAAATAAATTCACAAAATGTTTTCCTTCCTAATGATGTATGTGGGAAAATACGGGAGCAACAAAGATAACAGTAGAGCCAGGAAGTTAGAGCATTAAAAGTAATTTTTAAACAGTGGGGATCATAACTCTCCCTGGGGTTTAATCCACAAACTTCACTTTTTGTGTCACCCCAAAGCTGTACCCCCCCCCCCTTAGAGTTCCTGGCACTTATCAGGTGTTCAGTAAATGAATGAGTGACATCCTATAGTTAATTCGTCAGTTCTGTTTTCAATGCTTCCAGCAGCCACAGTCAAAGAGCCCCTCCAGCCCTATTGGGTTGGGAAACGAAACAAAGAGTTTGGACTTCAGCCCAAAGTAGATAACTACCAGTTTCTCATCTATATTATCTTTTCCTTTTTGGGGCACAAAACACATATTCATTCATTGGTTTCTGCAAGAGTTTTTGGGGCCCCAGTATGCTAGGCTCAGGGCCAGGTGCGGGGTAGGAGGAAGGGTGTCCAGGCAGAGGGAACAGCTCTATAAGAAAGAGCACGGGATTGTGACAGGTGCTTGTGGGGCTCCCAGAAACCTGCCTCCCGCTGCCTTACCTCCCACGTCCCTGTGTCATCAGCTCCAATGGGGTCGGCAGCCTGATTGTCACTAGGCTCCATCCACTGCTCTGCGCATCCACTGCCACCACTTGGGACCACCACGTGTTTGGTTGTCTGTCCTTCCACCCCGCCCCTTGTCTGGTCTGTGCTGTCTGTACCACCCAGAAAGAGGTTCTGAAATATCAAAGCAGGTGATGCTCTGGACTGGATTCTTCTGCAGTCTACTTCCACCATGCACTGAGTATGGCAGCTTTGCAGAAAAGCTTCTGGTCCGCGCACATGCTGGGTTAGCTCACGTCCCTGTGCCTATGCCTTGCTCATTCGTCTGCTTTTTTACCCTTGTCTGGGTGGGAATCTCTTCCTTCCCTTTCTACCACCCGGCTCAAAAATCACTGCTTTACAGAGTTTTCCCTGATTGCCACCCTATCCCTCCCCTGTCCCCTTCCTCCTGCTGATCACCACATTTTGGGCCCTGCCTAGGGGGAGGGCTCTCAGATGGCTCTCATTGGCTGGTGCCGCCTATCCCCCACCCCCTGTAGATCCTATTCCCGGGATCCCGGGGGCCACAGGGTGTGGAGTCAGGGGACAGAGGTGCTTCTGCTCTCACCAACTGACCTGTGTGCTTGTCTAATGTCCCGTGCGTTTTATTCCCAAACGTGCCTATCCCAGTTTGTACTTGCATAGAAACTGATTCTATATGGACGTGAAAGGAGAGACCGTGGTTTCTCTAAATCTCAGTCGAGTTTTTTGGAAAGAGACCAAAGCAAGTTCAGTGTGTTACAGGTAATGGGTGATGAATGTGAAGTGGGTGGGAGGCTGGAGAGGTAGGGGGCGCACTAGAGCCGGGCAGGGTTCTGCACTCGGGTCGCTCTGCAGTGTGGGCATCTTGACTTTTCTTTTACCTCCTTAGTCCACGTCAGAGAAAATGACCCTGGAGGTGGCAGGCAGGGCTTATGGAAGAGAGAGGCTATCACTCAGTAGATCCCTGCTGCAAAGAAGGGCTTTGGTGCTGAATCAATAGGTTCATTCATGCATCAGTCAGCAGATGCTGGCTGAGAACCCCCTGAACCCGCCAGGCGGGTTACAGGAGGCAAGGGTGAGCGAAGGCTGTGGAATGCACTTACCGTTACCAACTGCCAAGTTTGTATGGGAAGTTCACCTGTGAGCGTGTCACGGTATACCAGATTGATTCATGTCCCCCCAAACTCGACCTCAGAACATGTTCTTCTTTGGAAATAGGATCTTCGTAAGGTAACTGGTTAAGATGAGGACATACTAGATTAGGGTGGGCTCTGCATTCATTATGGCTGGTGGCGTCCTTCTGAGGAGGCCATGAGAGTCACAGATGCCGGGGTCCCATACAGGGAAGAAGGCCGTGTGAAGACATAGGCAGAGGTAAGGGTGAAGTAGCCACAGGCCAGGGAACTCCAAGGATTGCCAGAAGCCACCAGAAGCTAGAGGGGAGCACGGAGCAAGTTATTTCCCAGGCTCCAGAAGGAGCCAACCAAGTCTGCCAATGCCTTGATTTCAGACTTCTGGCCTCCAGAAAACAGTGAGATGATAAGTTTCTGGTTTTAAGCCACCCAGTTTGTGGGACTCAGTTATGGCGGTGCTGGGACAGCAATACATAGTGTTTTATGACTGCATACCTTTTGATGGGCTAACAGCTGTCCCCTGCTCCTGATCACGCAGGGTAAGAATGCCTCCAGTGTCCCCAGTTCTGCCCCTTCTTGTCACACCCCCTTCTCCGTCAGTTCTTTCCATAACATGTAAACTCTTGAATGATCATTAATGCATTTTTAGTATAACCAGAACTGGTGGAAGTTACCAGTAGAAAAAAATAAAGGGCATTCTTGGAAAACAGCAGTGTGCCTGTGAAATGTGGATCTGGTGACTTGGATGGCAGGGGACAATGGACATCTATCACTGCCAGCCTGACTTCCAACAACAGGGTCGGACGTATTTCCTCAAGTGATGTCTGTGCTTGGGCGTTTTTTAGATCTCCTTGTATTAAGAAGTTTCTGACTTTACACACACAACCATAGAAAGCTTGGGGGCACCTGGGTGGCTCAGTTGGTTAAGCGTTTTGCTTTTTTTTTTTTTTTTTTTTTAAGATTTTATTTATTTATTCGACAGAGATAGAGACAGCTAGTGAGAGAGGGAACACAAGTAGGGGGAGTGGGAGAGGAAGAGGCAGGCTCATAGCGGAGGAGCCTGATGTGGGGTTTGATCCCATAACGCCAGGATCACGCCCTGAGCCGAAGGCAGACGCTTAACCCAAGCGTTTTGCTCTTGATCTCCACTCAGGTCATGATCTCAGGGTCGTGAGATTGAACCCTGCATAGGGCTCTCTGCTCAGCTTGGAGTCTGCTTGAAAGCTCACAGCTTTCTCTCTCTAAATAAACCTTAAAAAAGAAAACCCACATAGAATGTTTGAACTGGAAAATACACTGTGGGAAAAGATACAAAAAAGGTTTGTCTATTACCTGTAGGTCATGTGAGACTTAGTTCTCAGTGCCCGTACTATTTGGTTCTTAGGCATATCTTTTTTTTTTTTTAATTATAGAACATTCTTAAGCAGCATTATTTTTTCCCTCCCATCATACATGCATAAATGCCTCACTGACGTAAATCCATCTTCTTGGAGAAACAAATGGAGAGGTCCATACCAACCTGAAATAGACAAGATGCTTTAAATCTCAAATTGTCAGTTAGAGATTCTTGACGAACATCTATTTTAACGATGAGCGTGCAAGCAACCACCAGTTCCCCTTCAGAATGGAATTCGTTCCACGCGGCCATTTCAGTTTTAAAATCTTATTTTGTGGAGGAATAAAGTCATGTTTCAGAGGGAGAAGCAGGCTCTCTGCTGAACAGGGAGCCCGACGCAGGACCCGATCCCAGGACTCCAGGATCATGACCTGAAGGCAGACACTTCACCGACTGAGCCACCCAAGCGCCCTGAATTCTGGTGTTTCAGAGCAGCCTGAGGAGAGAGCTGTTCTCTCTGGAGCGTGCATCCAAGGCTAAGTGCTTAGCATACTTTATTACATTTTTGGAATAAGAGCCCAGACAGGAATTGAATGGGATGAGATGGGATCGCTGTTTGTGTCCAACAACATATATATGTTTTTAATTTGGGGAAACCCATAAACTCGTGCTTTAGATCATTCTAGGGCTTAAAATTTTATTTATCATTCTGAAAGTAATCAAGTTTTCATGGGCTAGACCAGCATTAATAGTGAGGGTAACACACAAGATACAGTTTTATTATTTCTGCTAATACAGTTTATATTAATACATGCAGTGGCGGATGTCCTTTGTGTTTTCTCAGTGAATGCGGGCTATTAAAAATAGCAGAACATTTACGGTTCTCCTCGGGGAAACTCAACAATTGCTTGTAATAAAGCTGGTACTTGATTCCTTTTAAGTTTGTGGTGGTGAATGGGTTCTTTTTTTCTCACAGAAGGGTACAAATGGAGTTTTCTGAGGGAAGCAGCAAGAAGAACATTTATTTCCTCATTGCAGGCTAGGCCAGATTCAGGCCGATAATTGCTCCCTATCATGTTGGCAATTTGAGTTGCTTGTGTGTTTTCGAAAACAGTCTGAAGTGAGAAACTCTTCCACGCTGATAGAGGGAGTATAAATCGGTACGACCCTTCTGGAAGGCAACTTAGCTGTAAAATTTCAAGCCAGAATTTTTTCTTTTAAATAAATCATATTCTAGGGGCTTCTGGGTGGCTCAGTTGGTTAAGCATCCAATTCTCGATTTCAACTCAGGTCATAATCTCAGGGTCATGGGATCAAGCCCTGCTTCGGACTCTGTGCTCGGCAGGGAGTCTGCTTGAGATTCTCTCTCCCTTTGTCCCTCCCCCTGCTTTGCACTCACACTCTCTCTCAAAAAACTTTAAAAAATCCTATTCTATGATAGGATAAATTCCTAGGAATTGAATTACCTTAAGGAAATCAAATTTATTCATACGTGTGTTCAACTGTTGTCAAGAGTACTGGAAAACTGGAAGCATCCTAAATGGTCCAAAAGAGGTGAATGATTAAATTGTGGTACTAATGTGTGTCCACTGAAAATGATGTCTTCAAAGAATGTTTAATGACACTGGAAAATGCTTACAATAGAATGGAAAATCAAAACTGCAAAGCTAATACACGACTTAAGACTCCCATTTTTTATGAACGTGGACATGCGTAGGAGAGGCTGGAAAGAGCTAATCAAAATGCTAAGACAGTGTTGGGGGATCTTTATTGGTGATTTTAATAATTGGTTTTTTATATGATTATAATGAAAAATTCTAGATATTATTGAAATATATTTGCAAGTATATTACAAGTGCATATTATGGTGAACAATAATCCTCTGTGTTCCCTGTTACCTTATTGGGGCATAATGGAAATATCATTGGCTGCACCCCTTGCTGGGGGAGGTGATCATTTGCCTGTCCATGGAAATGTGTTTTCCTCTGTTGGTTTATGACATCCTGACCCTCCACGTGACCAACCCAGTAGGTGTGAATCATTGGGTTCGATAATAGGGGCAGAGAAGTGATATTTGCAGGGAGATTTCAGGATTTGCTTATTTCATGTTTCTTCTTCAGGCTTCCGCCAGCTTTTTGATAACTAACACAGTCACTTGGAATATAATTCCGAGGACATGAGTTTAAGTCCTACTGAGTAGATTTGATGGGTTCGTATTAAAATGGAGAACTAGTGATTTTGTTGTTATTGTTGAATGCCAAAGTATGGACATGACAGCTTTGAAAAGATTAGTGGGAAGGGTAAAAGGCAATTCTCCTCTGATTGACCGCTGGATGGTTCCCAGCAGATACTAGGTGAACTTTGAAATGAGTTGAGAGGAGTTCCCTCTACTTTCAGTTGTAGTCCTAGGGAGCTTCATGGGGGGAGGATGTATTTTGTTTGCTGTGAATCCTGGAGTCCTATTTTCCTCCCTGATGCTGGCACAGTTGATAGTGGGAGCATTCCACTAAAGTTGTAATATCATCACCTCCTTCTTCAGTAATCTAGGGAGCAGGGGTACTAGTAAGGCAGAAGCAATAGGGAGGTGAGAAGGTACCGGCTGAGGCTACTACTTGCACTGTTCATGTTGAATTTCGTGCCCCCGGTTGTTGTGCAAGAGGGCGGTCCCAGCCGATGTTGCTGCTGATTGCAAGTTTGTTATAGTCCTGTTCTCCCACCCTGTCAAACTTATAATTGCCTGACTCTTTATTTTCCTAATGTATTAGCATTATAAGGGGACTTTCGTTATAAAGAAGTATTAAAAATACAAAATATAGCTTTTTGGATCTAAAATTACCTGTTGGGGAAAAGAAGATCCCTGAATGCCAGATCTGGCTGGATGCTGGCCAGCCAGCTGTGTGATCTCACTTCAACCTCTGAGGACTGCATTATATCATTGCTCCATCCCAGTTTTACCAGGACAGAGAGTGTAACCACTGTAGGTCCAGAGGGTAAGGTGAACTAGGGAGGTTGTATTGGAATATTCAAAATTGAGTTTTTGCTTAATTTTGTTTTAAAGACAGGCTATTTTTTGTTAGGAGTTGATATGAGAAATAGAATGGGTACTACTTCTGGTAAATTGCCCAGCGTCTGTCAAGAGGCATTGATTTTCTGTGTGTGTGTGTGTGTGTGTGTGTGTTGGGCAGTGTGGCATTTTTCTTTCTTTCTACCCTAATCACATCTCCATTTGCCTATTTTTCCTTATTTATTTTCCCCTATATTTCTTTATTCAAATTCGAATACTAGCATTAGGCTCAGGAAAAAAAAATGGTTTTGTGTGTGTGTGTGTGTGTGCGTGTGTATATATAAATAATTTTATATGTATATGTAATTTTATATATATACACATATATACATTGTATATATACAAAAGTTATTATAAACATTTTTATAAACATATTATAAACTATAAACTTATATAGAATCTAAACTATTATAAACTATTATAAACTATATACAATATATATAATATATATGTATGTTATATACTGTATATGTAATATACGATATATAATATATACAATGTATAATTTTTTCTTTTATTGACTTATTTTTAAAATTCAAGCATAATTAACATAGAATGTCATATTAGTTTCAAGTGTACAATATAGTGATTCAACACTTCCCTACATCACCTGGTGCTCGCCACAGCAAGTGCCCTCCTTCATCCCCATTACCTATTTTGTCCCTCCCCCTCCCCCTTCCTCCTTCTGGTAACCATCAGTTTGTTCTCTATACTTAAGAGTCTGTTTTTTGTTTGTCTCTCTTTTTTTTGTTCATTTGTTTCTTAAATTCCAAACAATGTGTGAAATTATATGGTGTCTTTCTCTGACTTATTTCACTTAGCATTATACTCTCTAGATCCATCCATGTTGTTGCAAATGTCAAGATTTCATTCTCTTTTATAGCTGAATAATATACCACATCTTCTTTTTCCGTTTATCTATCAGTGGCCACTTGGGCTGCTTTCGTATTTTGGCTATTGTAAATAATTCTGCAGTAAACATAGAGGTGCATGTATCCCTTCAAATTTGTATTTTTGTATTTCTTTGCTGAATACCCAGTCGTGGAATCACTGGTTCATACGGTAATTCTATTTCTAACAATTTGAGGAACCTCCACACCATTTTCCAGGGTGGCTGCACCTGTTTGCATTCCCATCAACAGCGCAAGAGGGTTCCTTTTTTCCCACATTGTCGCCAACACTTGTTTTTTGTATTTTGTATTTTAGCCATTCGGACAGGTGATATCATTATAGTTTTGATTTGCATTTCCCTGATGATGAGTGATGTTGAGCCCCTTTTCATGTGTCTGTTGGGCATCTGCATGTCCTCTTTGGAGAAATGCCTGTTCATGTCTTTTGCCCATCTTTTAATTGCATTATTTGTTTTTTGGGTGTTGAGTTGTATCAGTTCTTTATTTATTTTGGATACTAACCCTTTATGAGATATGTCATTTGCAAATATTTTCTCCCATTCTGTAGGTTGCCTTTCAGTTTTGTGGATTATTTCCTTCACTGGGCAGAAGATTTTTACTTTGATGTAGTCCCAATAGTTTTATTTTTACTTTTGTTTCTCTTGCCTCAGGAGACCTATCGAGGAAAATGTTGCTATGGCTGATGTAAGAGACATTTTCTCCATGTTCTCTTCTAGGATTTTGATGGTTTCAGGTCTCACATTTAGGTTTTTAATCTATTTTGAGTTTATTTTTGTATCTGATGTGAGGAAGTGGTCCAGTTTCATTCTTTTGGATGTAGCTTTCCAGTTTTCCCAAGACCATTTGCTGAAGAGTCTTTTTTCCCATTGCATATTCTTTCCTCTTTTGTCAAAGATTAATTGACCATAATCATGGGTTTGCTTCTGGGCTACTTTGTGTTCTATTGAAATAGGTGTCTATTTTTGTGGCAGTACCATACTGTATTGATTACTGCAGCTTTGTAATTTAATTTGAAGTCTGGAATTGTGATACCTTCAGCTTTGTTTTTCTTTTTCAAGATTTCTTTGGCTATTTGAAGTCTTTTGTGGTTCCACACAAATTTTAGGATTATTTGTTCTAGTTTTGTGAAAACTGTTGGTATTTCGATAGGGATTGCATTAGACCTATAGATTACATTGGATAGTATAGACATTTTAACAATATTTGTTTTTCCCATACATGAGCATGGAATATTTTTCCATTTGTTTCTGTCACTTTCAATTTCTTTCATCAGTGTTTTATAGTTTACAGAGCACATGTCTTTCACCTCCTTGGTTAGGTTTCTTTCTAGGTATTTTATTCTTTTCGATGCAATTGTAAATGGGATTATTTTCTTAATTTCTCTTTTTGCTACTTCATTATCAGTGTATAGAAATACAATGAACTTCTATACATTGATTTTGTGTCCTGCGATCTTACTGAATTCGCTTATCAGTTCAAAAAGTTTTCTATATATGGTATCATGTGATCTGCAAATGTGAAAGTTTTACTTCATTACCACTTTGATTGCCATTTATGCCTTTTTCTTGTCTGATTTCTGTGGCTAGGATCTTTAGTAATATGTTGGATAAAAGTGGTGAGAGTATACATTTTTGTCTTGTTCCTGATCTTAGGGGAAGAGCTCTGTTTTCACCATGGAATATGATGTTAGCTGTGGTTTTGTATGTGTGTGTATGTATACATATACATACATAAATATATACACACATACATACATACATATATATATGGCCTTTATTATGTTGGGGTATATTCCCTCTTGACCTATTTTGTTGAGAGTTTTTATCATGAATGGATATTGTAATTTGTGAAATATTTTTTCTGCATCATGAAATGATCACATGGTTTTTATCCTTTCTCTTACTGATATGAGGTATCACCTCTTACTGATATGAGGTATCACACTGATGGATTTGTGGATATTGAACTATTCTTGCATTCTGGGAATAAATGCCATTTGATTGTGGTGAATGATTTTTTAAATATATTGTTAGATTTGGTTTGCTTATGTTTTGTTGAGGATTTTGCATCTGTTCATCAGATACTGGCCTACAATTCTCTGGGGCTTTGTTTGTTTGTTTTTTGTAATGTCTTTATCTGATTTTGGTATCATGGTAATGCAGGTCTCATAGAATAAATTTAGAAGTTTTCCTTTCTCCTCTGTTTTTTTGGATTATTTGAGAAGAATAGGTATTAACACTTTTTTAAATGTTTGGTAGAATTCATCTGTGAAGCTGTTTGGTCCTGGACTTTAGATTCAATTTCATTGCTGGTCATTGGTATGTTCAAATTTTCTATTTCTTCTGATTCATTTTTGGGAGGTTATATGCTTCCAGGAATTTATCCATTTCTTCTAAGTTGTCCATTTTGTGGGCATATAATTTTCCTTATATATTCTCTTACAGACCTTTGTATTTCTGTGGTGTTGGTTCTTTTTCCCCTTTCATTTCTGATTTTGAGTTTTTTTGTTTTTTTTTTTTGAGGAGTCTGGATAAAGGTTTATCAATTTTGTCGATCTTATCTGGGAAATTCTTAATCTCTCCTTCTATTCTAAATGATAGCCTTGCTGGATAGAGTATTTTTGGCTGCTGATTTTTTCCTTTCAGCACTTGAAAATATCATACTTTTCCCATTTGGCCTACAAAGATTCTGCTGAAAAATCAGCTGAGAGCCTTATGGGGTTTTCTTTGTATGTAACCATTTTCTTTTTTCTTGCTGTTTTAAAAATTTTCTCTTTATCACTACATTTTGCCATTTTAATTGCTTGTGTCTGGGTGTGGACTTCCTTGTGTTGAATTTGGTGTGGGGAGGGGGTGCCCTCTGTGCCTCCTGGATTTGGATTTCTGTTTCCTTTCCCAGATTAGGGAAGTTTTACTATTTCTTGAAATAAATTTTCTGCCCCCTTTTCTCTTCTTCTGGGACTCCTGTAATGTAAATGTTGTTGCATTTATGGTATCACTGAGTTCCCTTAATCTTTCATTTTTTTATTCTTTTTTCTTTCTCCTGTTCAGCTTGACTGCTTTCCTCTGTCCTCCCAGTTTCTGATCCATTCGTCTGCTTCCTCTAGTCTACTATTTATTGCCTCCTCTATATTTTTAATTTTAGTTATTGAGTTCTTTATCTCTGATTGGTTCATTTTTATGTTTTCTGTCTCTTTCTTGAATGTCTCGCTGAGATCCTCCACTCTTAAGTCTAGTGATTATCATTATGACCATTACTTCAAATGATCTCTCAGGCATATTACTTATCTCTGTTTCATGTAGGTCTCTTGCTCTGATTTTGTCTTGTTCTTTCATTTGGAACATAGCCCTCTGTCTTCTCACTTTGTCTAACTCTCTGTTTCTCTGTGTTAGGAAAGTCAGCTATGTCTTCTGCTCTTGATAGTAGTGGCCTTATCAAGAAGAGGTCTTGTAGTGCCCTGTAGTGCAATGTCCCCTGTTCACCCGGACCTGGTGCTTCCTGGTTGTTTCATATGTGTGTTGAGTGTACCCTGCCATTGTGGCTGAGCTGTGTTTGCTTTCAGCCCAGTTGTCTGCAGTGGCTCTCTCTGCCTGTTGTGGGCAGGATTTGGTCTCTGTGTTGCTAATGGGCCAGTTGGGCTGCCTTGGGCTTGAGTTGGTTCAGACCAGGCATTTTCCAGAGCTGTGGTCACATTGAGCTGAAGGGAACTCTTCCTGTTTTGTTCCCTGACAGTTGGTGGGTGGGGCCTTTAGTCAGACCAGATGTCTGCCCCAGTCCACTGCTGGGGCCGCAGTCCCAAGGCCCGAGCCATCTGGAGTGGTGCTGGTCTCTGTTGCAGCTGCTTGCACAATGCCAGCTTATGGTGCTGTTCTGAATGGACTCCTGCGAAGGGCAGATTGGATGGGGCAGGAGAGTGGGGGTTGTACAGTATTAGCAAGCTAGTTGGGGGAGTGTTTGAGCTGTTTCCTCAGGTGTCTTCTTTAGGCAGGGGTGCAGGAGAGAGAAATGGCACTTTTTCTTTTTGGAGAAGATTCCTAAAGATTCTCTGCCACTCAAGCACACATTCTGAGATTTGTAGATAAATCTCCTTCTGTATGCCACAGGATATTGCAGGTTTTTTCAAACTGCTACTTCTATGCTGTATCTCAGCAGGGCTGTTTGTTATGCTGTCTCTTTAGGGTCCGGGACTCAGTTTCCTATCACCCTCCACCTGTCTGAGAGCTGAGCCTGCTGATTTTTAAGGTTCTAGGTGTTAAGCCCTGCTGGTTGTAAGAACTGGCAAAGTTAAGCCCTTGTGGTTTTCAAAGCCAAATATGATGGGGGTTCGTTTTCCCAGTGCGAGTCCCCAGTGCTTGGGGTGCCTGGTGTGAGGTCTGCTCCTGTCCATGCTTGTAGTGTCCCTCCCTCCTACAGACAGTCTGATGAGTCGGTTTGGTTCCCAACCATGTCTCCACCCTTCCTACTCTTTTCAATGTGGCTTCTTCTCTGTGTTTAGCTGTGGCAAGTCTGTTCTGCCGATCTCCATGTCATTTTTTGGATTATTCACTTGTGTGTGGTTATTTTCTTGCCGCATCTATGGGACAAAGTGAGCTTAGGATCCTCCTTCACCATCTTCCCTAGAAGGTGACCTGATTATCTTTTTTTTTTTTTTTTTTTTTTTTTAAATCATGAGAAAATGTTGTAAGACAAGAGAAATGGCCCTACCTCAACCATGCTGGGCTCAGACCTTGACTTCAGATTGATGAGATGGTTCCCATCGATTCAAGTGCAGCACCTACTACTAGTGAGTGTGCACAAGGCATGGACAAGGCCTGCTTCTCGGGGGTGCAAAGTCTGAGACAACTCAAGTGTTAAGGCCTCATTGTTCTGAAGAAGTTCTTTGGCTACACCAAGGAGCCTTTTTGTGTCCTTCCTGCACTCGTAGCATGTGCTCGTGTGTGCTGGGGTTTGCAGCTTTGCACAAGTTAGCATGAATTCTAATCATAAACCATCAGACTCATCTTGGATGATTTTAGGTTTTGACTGAAATACAACATGGATGGTATTTGAGTTTCATCTTTTAAGTCAGTAGCTCTTTGGATTTGACTCTCAAATCTCACAACTTGGGCATTCTAAATTTGGCGTCTGATCTACTCCTACGTGTAAGTCAATTGATCAATGAAAAAATGTTGAGAGAGGAAGTCTCCTGAGCAAGAGCATCTGGCACCCCTTCTTACACCCCTAGAGAAGTGAGTAGGTAGGAGGATGCTAACTCCATTTCCTCCTGGGGAACAGGTTCTAGTTCTAGTTTGCAGATTTTAGATCTGCTTTTTCACCAGTTATTAGTGCATTGTGTTTAATAAACCCACGACCACATGTATGAGTTGTTTAAGTTGCTTGAAACTTCTTGAGATGTTTAAAACAGAAGCAATATATTGTTGAATGTATTCCAGATGACAAGTAATTATATTTGGTCCACAGCTTTTTTTCCTCTCCGGAAGGGACATTTTCCTCCCAAAATAATGACAACAATATAAGTTTTTACGTAGACCCGATAGTGCAGACTTCATATTGAATAACTATTGACTAGAAATTCAATATTATGTATTGTGTTAGTCCAGGTTCTCTGAGGAGCAGATGCTAAGATGGGAACAGAAGTAAGAGATTTGTCATGTGAAATGCCTGTGAAGGGAACTGGGGAGGCTGGAATAGCCATCACATTCAAATGCATGTCTGACCCCTGAGATGAGAGAGGGAAGAAAGGAAGGAAGGAAGACCGCAGTGCAGGTCCAAAACAATTTTGACAAATTCAGTGAGAAGTCCTCTAGCAAAACTTGCCCTGGGGAGGAGTACCATGCCTCCTTTGCAGGGACCCGCCTCGTTACCTGCCACGCTCTGTCATAGGCTGGAGCAGCTTGAGATAGAATCGGCAGCAGCTGTGGCTAATCATTGATGCCCCCAAAAGCCCATAGGTTGGAGTGACTTCTGCTCATGGCCATTGCATATATAAGACTACTTAATGCGTTATTGAACATGAACCTTATTATGGAATACATTAAATGTAATGCCAGATAGAGGAAAACAAGTGTTATATTTCTATAGAGACAGAAAGGTAGGCTAATTCTGTAACATTTTTCTTTTTTGATATATCTGTTTTTTAGACACTTTAAAAAATGAAGCTATGAATTAAGTGGAAAGTAGGAACTTACTTGCTTTGCAAATTGCATAGACACCAGGATGTGTGTCTCAAATTTTAAAAAATGTTGTACTGGATTTTGTGTAAGGAAAGCTGGGGGTGTAAGTCCTGTTACTGATTCCTAGGACTTCGCATCTTGCAGAGGAAAAAAAAAAAAGATAAAAAGGCTTTGGAAAGAAACTGTTGCGCTTTGAAAGTCATGTTTGGAAACTACCTTGAATGTGACACTTAGAGTGAGCCCCTTTCAAAAAAACAAAACAAAACACTACAAAACAAAAAAACAATGGCGCTTGGCATCTGTTCTACATTCTGGGTCCAAAGTCTTGTTCACTATCAGGAAGGTGAGATGCAAAATTATGTTGGTCTGTAGGACCCCATTGTTGTAGAAAGCTTCAATGTAGCTCTTATTCTAAGGCCCAAGCCTCAGTGCTCTGGAAGAGTGGTTATTATTATTATTTTTTTTTCCAATTTAAAAGAGCATAGTCATAATCAGTATTAGCTATGATCATGTCTGGCTGTGCTCAAATGACCACCTGGCTGGCTCCCTATTTTGCTACACCTACTTCTCCCCAGTCCTGGTGGAGTATGGCAGTCCCATGCATCTGCAGTCAGACCCCCTTTCTCTTCTGCTAGCCTCCTGTGTGATATTAGGAATCTTGTTTCAAAAAGTGGCCATTGGGCTTTTGCCAATAAGATACAAAGTTGGGCATAAGTGTTTAGATTTCTAAGGGTATATATTGGTACTTTAAAATAGTTTATTAGTTTATATCGATAGTTTAAAATGTTACATGGTTATTTATTTTATTTTTTAAGATTTTGTTTATTTGAAAGAGAGTATGCGCATGAGTAGGGGGAAGGGCAGGTGGGAGGGAGAGAAACTCAAGCAGACTCCACGCTTTGTGTGGAGCTCCTGCCTGGGCTTGATCCCACAACCTGAGATCATGAGCTGAGCTGAAACCAAAAATGGGACGCTTGATAGACTGAGCCACCGAGGTGCCCCACATGCTTATTATTTTACAGAGATGGAAAATGGGAACGAGAAGGGGAGGAATTGAGGAAAAGGGACTCACAAGAGGCAGAGTGCAGTTGTCACATATCAGACTTGGCCTAAAATGGTCTGTGTCCCATCCCATCCTCCCACACACTTGGCCTGAGCTCATGGGGAGTGTGGCATCCCAGGATCACCCCAGGGGTGCTATCCTAGCCATCTGTGTAAATGAGTCATCAATCCATGGGGGTCAGAGACAGCAAATATCGTAGGAAAGCTCAACAATGTGGATCAGAAAACCAGGCTAGACTAAGGATTGAAGGACGTTAGGGTAGAGCAGTCGGGTTTTATCTTGTCTGGTTGGGCAAGAACGGAGCTCTTAAGGGTACTAAATGGGGGTGGATGATTGGAAAATAGGTGCCATTTATAAAAATTGCAGCTTTGTTGAGATATAATTCACCTGTTTAGAGAACACAATGTAGTGGTTTTGGGCATATTCACAGAGTGGATTTACAGGTGCTGCCATCAGCATAATTAATCATACAACATTTTCATCACCGCCCCCAAGAAATCTGTATGCATTAGCCATCAGTCCTGACTTCCTCCCAATTGTGCCCGCCCTAGGCAGCCAGTAATCTACTTCCTTTCTCTATAGATTTGTCTATTCTGCTACTTCATATAAATGGAATTGTACAATATAGGACTTTTGTGTCTGGCTTCTTTCACTTAGCGTAATGGTTTCTAGGTCCATCCATATTGTATCACGGGTTTATTGCTGAATAATATTCTATTGTATAGACATACCACATTTCATTTATTCATTTATCAGTTGGCGGGCATTTGGGTTATTTCTTTTTGGGCTATTATGAATAATACTGCTTTGAACAGCTGTCTACACATTTTTGTGTAGATATATTTTTATTTCTCAAGGGTATATACTTAGGAGTAGAATTGCTTGGTTATATAGTCACTCTGTATTTAACCTTTTAAGAAACTGCCGGACATTCTAAAAGTGGCTGGACCTTTTAATGTTCCCACCAGCAATGTATGAGGGTTCCAGTTCTCCACCTCCTGACCAACACTTATTACCTTTTTCGATTCTAGTCATCCTTGTGAAGTGGTATATGATTTGGTTTGCATTTCTCTGATGGCTGATTATTGTTGAGTATCTTTTCATCTGCTTATTTACCATTTGTATATCTTTTTCAGCAAAAACTTCCATTCAGATCCTTTGGCCATTTTTAAATTGGGTTATTGTCTTATTTTTATTGAATTGTAAGAGTTCTTTATATATTCTAGTACCAAGTCCCTTATCAGATATATGATTTGTACATATATTCACACATTCTGTGAAATGTCTTTTCACTTTCTTGATGGTGTGTGTCATTTGAAGCACAGAATTTTAAGTTTTAATGATATCCATTCAATCCACATTTTTCTTTTGTTACCTGTGCTTTTGGTGTTACATTTAAGAAACCATCAGCAAATCTAAGGTCATGAAGATTTATGCCTGTGTTTTCTTCTAAGAGTTTTTCAGTTTTCGCTCTTACATTTAGGTCTTTGATGCATTTTTAATTACTTTTGTATTCTTTTTATGTGGCTATCTAGTTGTGCCATCACCATTTTAAAAAAGCCATTCTTGCCTCTGTCAAACTATCTTGCCATCCTTGTCGGCATGGGTGCCATCTCTTAGGCAAGTTTTTATTTGATGTCTTTTTTCAAATTAGGATTGGTCTTATTTTTTTGTCACTAAGTGGTTTATGGACAGGTGGCTGCGTTTTACAAAAGTATCTCTTCCTATGTGTGCATGGAAAAATAACCTTCACTAGAACAACACGCGTTAGAACATTTTAGGATGAAGAAGCCAGAATATGTGTCTCATCCAGGTGGAACTGGGGCACTGAATTAGGTGTCCCCCAAACTGGGGCTGCTCAGACTTGAATGTGTATCTGAGTTTCCCTAGAGATCTTGTTAAAATGCAGGTCCTCCTTTTCTGGTTCTGGAATGGAGTGTGTGAGAGTCTGCATTTTTAACGAGCCCCTGAGGTTGCTGATGGTGCTGGCCCAGGAACTTTGAGTAACAGTGCAAGAGGGGCTTTCTGGTGTGATCTCATTCAGTGTTGTTATATCTACTTATTTAAAGTGATTTGGAAGGGAATTTTGAGTTTTGGGGATTTTTTTTTTGGTGTTTTTTTTTTTTTTTTTTGCATTTTATTGAATAGCCTTCGAGATGAACCACCACTGCAGGGAACTAGAATAAATGTTTCTTCTAGTTGTCCTTCTGCCAATCGATTCTCTTCTATCTTCCTTTTAGGCCTCTGATGATTGTCACACAGAAGATCACGACCTTGGCATTCCAAATTCATGATGGTGAGAAAAACAACTCTCCTTTTGGTTCTGAGAGTGAGAAAAACGACTCTCCTTTTGGTTCTGAGAGTGAGCCTGACGTTCAGGGCTCTTCGTTTAGACTATACCCATTGTCCAGAGCTTAGCCAAGTGTGGGCAGATCTTCTATGACTTGTCAAAGATTTGCAAGCTTCTTTAATCAAAGCTCTTTACTTTCCCAGCTACTATTTACTACTTCCCTGCTGAATCCATAGTCAAAATTTGCTGAAGTATTCACACCGAGAACAGTTGGTTTTCTGTTTACCTTTATAATGTTTTAAATTTATGGCGCTCTCTGCCCTTCATTTCCAAATCTGTTGAGAAGAAATGGCGTCCTTTTTCTTTGATTTAATCTGAGAAGCTGAGATGCTCACACGGTAAAAAAAAAAAATAGTATTGGCTGGTCAACCATTTTATTTTTAATGCTAGCTTTGTTTTGTTTAGTGTTTTTGTTTTGTTTGGCTTGGAAAATTATCTAATGAGATTAGCCTGACCCTTCTCCTTGGAAGAAGGAAGAATCTTGTATTTGTATAAAACTGAACATTTTCTTCACTCATGCCCTTCCTGAAAATGACCAGAAAGTGTGATTGACACGATTAAAACCTGGTTCCAGGGAAAGGAGGACGGCGCTTTCAGCCGGGTGGAAGATTTCAATATGGGCGTAAGAGGTGTCATGTGCAATTAGTAAAAGTATGCTCTGCAGATTTGTACCGGTCTGGCAAACGCATTTGGACTGTTGAAAGCTTCTTTATGTGCAAACAGGTCAAGACGATTTACAGTCTCTGTTGGCTAGTCTTACTTTCTTTAAAGCTTGGGAACTGATTTAATTTCATCTTGACCTTGGGTATTCCTGGTTCATAGTTGGCAATTTAGTCATTCTGTAGAGAACTGGGTAATTTTACACCAAGGATGGAGTCTTTCTAGGGTGACCAACTGTCCTGGTTTGTCCAGAACTGAGTAGTTTCCCACGACATGAGACTTTTAGGGCCCTAACTGAGAAAGTCCAGGGCAAACTGGGGGGAGTTGCTAAATGTTTTTGTACCTAAAAGTCTAGTTGGTAGAGGTGATAATAGACTAACATTAGCACATAAACCGATAGCTAAAATCAATTTAATTTCTAGGATTGCCAGAGATGTATTGTTGACATTGTAGGAAAAAGTGAGTGTGATTTTAAGACAACAACAAAAAACAACACTGCCTTTTTTTTTCCTTTTTTTTTTTTTTTTAACAGGGTTTTGCCTGAATTTACTTTGTAAAGCATTCTCAGCTTACCTGATTTTCTGGAACAACCCTTATGTGCAGACAGATGTGTATTTGCCATTTCTTTATTTCTCATGTGTAGTAGGAACAAATTCCAGAAACACTGTCTTCCTTTATGCATATTTCTGAATTGCCTTTATGATTGGTGACCATCATCTGGGTCTTAGCTGGGTATCCAGCTTTGTAGTCCCATGTCTATAGCTTATTAGACGACACTTCAGTTTCTTCGGCTATAAGTTAACAATAAATTTTATGAGAAGTACAAAGGCGATTTGGTTGGGTTGGTTTTTTTTTGTTTTCTTTTTTTTCCCTGGCATGGATGAATTTTAAAAGAAGAAGAATCACCTGATACGTCTTTTGTATTTTCCCTGTGTTCAGGATTACATTTCCTGTTTATTTTGGGAAGAGGAAAGTCCCCTGTTCCTTTCCCCATTCCACACGCATGCTCTCAGCTGGTAGCAGGTGCCTGCAGCCAGCGTAACGAGGGAGGTCTTTGAGCAGGTGCAGGCTGCAAAGGTGGGCTTCTCTCTCTCGTGTAGCAATGAAGACACGTGCACTTTGGTAGGAGCGGCGATGTGGGAAGTTCTCTGGGATCCATGTCATACCCGTGCAGTTTAAATAGGAGTCACCCCTGCTCTCTCCCCTCTTCACGAGAACCTGCAGAGAACTTCCTTCTCACATGTGCACTTGTCGGTAGCTCCTTAATCCAGAGCATTTAAAAAAATGATTTTATGATTTATGAAATAAATGAAATGTGGAATAAATCATATTTTTCCAAATGACTTTTGTAAGCCTCTTTTAGAATTTTCTACTTTACTTCAAACATCTTATTTGTACATTTTCTCTTTTTTATAGGATTAGGTCGAAGAGCTGAAGACCTCTCTGCTGAACAACATCGACTTGCTGTAAAGTAAGTTTAACAATATATCCTCAGCCTTTTGTATATCAGCGTCTAGACATTTTCCTCATTTTTCCACTATATGGATGTATTATTGTTTATGAATAGATCTATTGATGGATACTTGGGTTGTCTGCCAATCTTTGGCTTATACAAACCCTGTTCCTAGGTCATTTTAAATACATTTGAGTATAGCAGGGGGATGGATTCCCAGAGCGGGATTGCTGGGCCAGAGAGTACATGGGTCTGGAATTTTGTTAGTTTTGCAAGATTCTCCTTCACTGCCCTTGTTATGTCTATTACAGAGTTATTTTTAGTGGGCATGTGTCTGAGGGTCCTCAGGAAACTATTATCAGTGCACATCAGTATGATTAAATGCCGCTATGAAAACGGGTAGGAAGCAGGGCTAGAGAGAGGACGGTAGGCTGGGGAGTAGGAGGCAGGAAGCAGGAAGCGGGCTGAAGGCAGAATGTGGCTGGTGTGGGTGTTGGAGAGGAAGGGAGGCTGCAAGGGAGGAGAATAACACCGATAGGGAATGCAGGTGCCTTGTGCGGTAGCACATAGGAGAAGGACGGGCAGCCACAGTGGAGGGTTCCAATAGGGGACTTTCAGGGGGTAGTCGGGGTAAGGAAGAGAGAGAGGGTCCTGAGTGGTACGGAGATTGAGTGCCTCGTTTTCACATTAAGGGATCAGGACTCAGAAGCAATGGAGACTCACTGCAAAAGACTAACGAATCAGATTCTTTGCTCTGTACTATGGGGGTGTATATGTAGGGCGTAATTCCAGTGACTGGTTAGCCGTGGCATTTTAGGGAGCCTTTCCCCACCATACTATTCTGCCCCTTTACATGCCATTCAAACACTACCTAGAACTGGTCTCTATAGAATTTTTCCCTGCCACTGCTTTTGTCTGTGGTTGGGACCTCACGCCTGGATGCCAGAGCAGACAGGAGACTGCTAGAGTGCTGGTTTCGTGTGTCCTCTTCCAGTGGAAACTGGTTCCACCCATCATTTGTTTTGTGTTTATTTTGGCAGTTGGGAGGGAGTTTTCCCATTTCACAGCATCTCAATCAACTCACATTAGGTCAGGTTCCCACCCTGCCTCATGTTTATTACCTTCATTTTCTCTTGCAGGCAACTAAGGTTGCTGAGAAAGAACATGTCCCAGCCTCAGAATGACTCTGAACCTCCTCGCCCTCCGTGTCTATAGCCGCCGTCGGCCAGCAGAGGGCGCGACGGAGCGCCGCGGCTTCTCTATTAACCCACCTCTCTTAACTTGTCCTTTCCGCAAGGTTTCTAGCTCAGGTGGATGTTGAGAGAACCAGAACAGAGAAAGATCACGTCGTGCTTCATCATCTACAACGACAACGCCTGTGTTTACGATTGGCTTCTCTGCGGATCTAAAAGAAAAATCCCAAGACTGAAGGCTTTTCACCTTTTTTTCATGTTATTTTCACAGAGTAAAACCCACTTTTTTGGAATACTTAAGCTACCTTCTCAACTTCATGAGTGTCATAGCTGGCCCTTGCAACAATTTCAAGGATTATATAGCCTTCATTGAGGGGAGACACATACCCACGAAGTTGCTGGAAGTGAACTGGAAACAGAGAGGTTTCCACAGCCTGCCAGAGCCTTCTCCCACTGTAAGTGTTTAGTGCCAAGTATTTACCCAGAGCTCCAGAAAAATAGAGCTCTGTTGCCAGGGCTGACTCTCACTAGTAATTGTTCTAATTAAAAAGCCAAACAGTTTACCAGAAAGCTTGGCCAGTAACTCCCCTTCACCCCCGTGTGCCTCACAGCGGAGCTCACTGGCTGGAAATATTAAAGCCATCGATCCAATAGTCAAGCAGCCAATAGCCAATATTTAATGCCTACAGCGCACTCAGCACTGTGCTAGTTAACACATTCGGATTTATGAGTGCTTTTTTTGTCTTTATGAATAGAAATTCATATCCAGCCAAAGGATAATGTCATGAAAGGGGGATGGGGAGGGAGTGGAAACCAGAATAAATGTGATTGTTTTTTATTGCGGAGCCTGCTTCTTGTGCGGGAAACCAGTTTTAGGTTGGCATGCTTAGAGATCGGTTTTATCGACTTCAAGAGTTTAAGATGGTTTTTTGGAAATCGTTTTAATTTTAACCTGAATTTTGTGAATTTCAAATTAGTCAATATTAGGATAATGTATCAAACTTACACAAATATGCTAAATTTCTTCAGGTCCAATATCAGGGGAGTTTGCAATTGGTTGAAGGAATAGGGAAAATTGGAAAAAGGAGAAAATGAGGCTAATTGAGATATTTTATAAATGCTAAAATCTAAGCAAAGTTAATTATTTGAAAATTTAAGTGACTTACTAAGCGTGAATTTTCAGATGGTTTTGACACAGTTGGGTCTTCAACAGGTCATGGTGTCAAACTGTCTCAGCTCTTCCTGCGTTGTTGAAACAGTGTGGGAGTGAGGTCACCATGGCCATGAGACATCGAAGGAATCACAGGTGTCTCTTGGCAGAATCTGCCAGGGTGCTTTTGTGTTTCACATGCTCTTATTTAGAGAATATGATCACAGCATCTTAATCTCACTCTCCTGGGAGACCCTTGCATTTTCGTGCACAGAGAAAGCGAAGTGGTCAGGTGGTATTTTGGCTAAAGACACATCGGTGGGGGGCGGCTGCTACTCCCAGGCTGGTGCTTCCTCAGTGTGTTGTCACAGTCGCGGCCAGGCATGGTGAGCACTTGACTGGGAGCCCGATGCTGTTCTTGGTACCTTGCAAATACATTCACCTGAACCTCAAGCCGCTGTGAGGAGGTGCTATTGCTATCCCCATCTTAACAAAAACAAAATGCCCCCCTTTTTTTTCTTAAAGACTTATTTATCTGAGAGAGAGTGTGTACGAGAGAGAGCAAGCATGAGTGGGGGGAGGGGCAGAGGGGGAGGGAGAGAATCTTAAGCCATCTTGGTGCTGAATGCAGAGCCTGAAACTTGGCTCGATCTCACGACCCACGAGATCACGACCTGAGCCAACATCGAGAGGTGGATGCTTAACCGACTGAGTCACCTGGGCGCCCCCGAACGTGGCCTGTTTTTATGAAGTCGGGAACTATAGTTGTGTTGATGTTGAATGACATTCCCTGGAATGTTTTCCTCATACCGGAGTCTTGCGTGGTTACACTGATTTTCCCCCCCCCACATTTTCAGAGAGCTGTGATACACAAGTTGTGCATGACCTTGGTGTCTCTCCTCCTGTTTTTGACGCTCACGAAGTCCTTCCCCGTCACCTGCCTGGTCGATGACTGGTTTGTTCATAAAGCAAACTTTCTGACTCGACTCTCCTACTTGTATGTTGTCATGCAAGCCTCGAAGCCCAAGTATTACTTTGCCTGGACATTAGGTATGTTTGATGGAAGGGCCCTGAGTGAATGAGGGAAAGTGAGACTCCTTGGATGGCCTACCCAGAACAGCATTTTGGATCACCTAATCAAAAAAATTCCATGCATGACGGAGGCAGCTGAACGAGTATCATTGTGTACTCTCCAGCAAAGCACTCCTACGTCCCGCCATCCATAAACTCAATTATTCGTGATAAGAGAAAAGCAACCCTTTTCTTTCGTCACTTCAACTCAATGATATTAACAGATGTCCAAACTTGGAAGCTTCCTTCACCAATCAGAGCTGCCCAGTAGTATAGTGGAAAGTTAGGGGAAAATTCCAGAATGATCTGGCTGTCTTGTCATTTTTCTGGGTTGTGCATAACAGGGGGCGTGCTTGAAGAAATTTACCAACACACATGCTGATTTAGGTCACGCTTTTTCTTTAAGAAATTGTGGGTTTAAAAAAAATTGTCGGTTAAGCTTGATGCCTTAGAAACTGATTTCAAGTGACTTTTTTTTTTTTAAGGTAGAAAGTTCAACTTGATTTGCTTTTCTCTTTCCTTGCAAACACTTTTAGAATGGAAAAGTTTAAAGCCGTGCTGGAGTGAGCAGTAAGCCCTCCTATTTACTTACCGGGAATGATAAGGGATTTTGATAAGGCACGCAGCTCAGGAATGGAAATTTAAGTGCTTAGCTGAAGGTGACCTGGGGCTTGATGTCAGGGAGCCCTGATTTGGTTTATTAAGTCAAACAGATGATTAAATTCAGTGCCTAGTGCTTAGTCCGTGTTCCGCGAGTGAAGACGTAGCCCTTAATTGAGTTCCTTTTCTCTCATCTCATGCTCCAAGTTTTTATCCCCAAATTAAAGCTGGTAGCTACTAAATTATTTTTTTATTTTTTATTGTAGTAAAATAGAACATAGAATTTATTGTTTTAACCATTTCTAGTGTACAACTTAGTGGCATGAAGCTCATTCACGGCGTTGGGCAGCCGTCACCACTCTCCATCTCCAGCAGGGAATTTTCCCATCACCCCAAACAGGAATGCTGTACCCATTAAAAAATAATAATAACTCCTCATTTCTCTCTCTCCCCAAGTCCTGGTCTAAATTATTTTTAAAGGTGGAAATGTTCGGGGAGAAGTTCAGTCCAGTGTGGTATTTACGTGACACCTGGCCGGAAAGATCGAACTGAGGGCTTTTAAAACATTTGTAGTGTGGGGAGTTTTGTTTGTCCCCTTTGGTTCAGTTCAGGGAGTTTCTGTCGAGTACCAGGTTCTGTGCCAGGAGGAAAGCGAAGGTGAGTGAGCCGTCTTCTCTGCCGTCAGGATTGTTAACGGTCTGCAGGCACAGAGATGGGCATACCGACCAGGCAGTAACGTGGAGAGCTGTCCCAGTGCCAGCAATCGAGAGGGGATGATGAATATAGACCGGTGGTTTTGGAAGGCTTCAAAAGCCTTATTCCTCTTTCTGCACTTGCTTTATGACTTAAGAATGGTAATTTCTTCAGTAGGTAGGCATGACACGTACTGTGGTTGGAACCCTGCTTGGAGCACCTGGCCTATTTTCCTACGTGAAATACTTAATGTTTCCACTTTGCTCTAACCTGAGTGTGTGTGTTTGCGAATGAGAGAATGAGAGAGAGAGAGAAAGAAGAGATAACAGCTCACTCCCCTTGCTACTTTCTACGTCTTCATTTACCGTTCCTTTTCTCTCCTCTCTCCCTACCTTTCCCGCTCCCATATTCTGTATCCTAGGGCTTAAGGGCTGGCTTCTGGACTAAATCAGCTCCTGCATTAGGAGGAAGGCAAGGCCCTGTGTGGCCTCCTAGGGAAAGTCTAATGAGAGGTGGGTTGTGCTGGGGGGTGGGGGGAGTGGTGGGGACTGGGTTCCAGGCAACAGGGGGCGTCTGGCATCATTCTGCGCTTTTGGGAGTGCCCCAGATACTGGGAGTATCCTTTTCTGTGGGTAGCTTTCTCTGTGGGCTTGGCTCTTTTCTATACCCCCCTTCCTTTTTTTTTTTTTTTTTCTTTTTTGGTGGGGGGGGGTAGCTTCCGAGAACTACTTCATTAATTCGTATGGCCTCAGTTTGAACTTTGTTACTGTTTAGATTGCACGGGCTGGTCTGAAATTAACCTTTGTATTATTTATGAATAAAGAAGCAATGACTAGTCTAACAGGGAATATTTAAACTGCGTAGCCGAATAATTGTTTTATCCAGCTCCTTAAACATCATTTACATATAATTGATGCACTAATTATACGTGATTATGAATTTAATCCTTAAAGCTGGCCTCTTCATGAATCTCGGCTGAGCTGCACCGTGTTAGCCTCGCTCTCGTTACTGTTTATATTGAGATAATTAAAGCAATTTTCCTTGGACTTAGTGTACAATTCTGGTTGTTTTTCCCTGACTAATTAGTACTAATTAGTGAGACTCAACTTCAGCCCAGGCTGTGTTCCAAGGATCACAACCTCCCAAATAATGGGTGTCCAAGTTACTTTATCTGTCATAGTACAATAGACCCTACGAGTGAACCCAGTTTGGGGCTGGTGAACTCAGAACCCCTAACTGCTCAGAGACAAAACCACGTCACCGATAAGTGGTGGTGGAATGAACGAGGGGGAAGCAGGCACACTCCCTAGCCTCTCGGCCCAACACCTGAGAGCCACTGTTCTGGACTTTCTTTGGTCTTTCAGAGATTCCTAGCCCCTCAGGTGGTGGGATCAGAATCCTTTCTAGCATTCAGAGCCTGGCACTGTTTACCACCTGAGTGATCCGAATGTTAGCCTCACTAAGCTTTGGCAAGTGGGTCGGGGGGAACAGCAGCTGACATTTCTTGAGTGCTGACTTGGGCTAGGCACTGCACTATGAGCTCCACTCATGCCTTGTTTAATTCTTTCAACGTGGCTTTAAGATAGGTACCACTCTAATATCCATTTTCTTCTCAAGGGAATGGGTTTCTAGACGTTAGTCAACTCTCTCGAGGCCATATGTTCAGTATGTTGCTCAGTGGAGACCCAGAAGCAGGGGGCTCTGCCCCTAGAGCCCACCCTCACCCAGCATCTTCACACTGCTGGGCGCGCCGAAGGAGAATGCTTATAGAGTGCTTTATAAAGTCCTGGAAAGATCGTAGGCACCCAGAAGAGAAGTTGTTCTGGGTTTTAGACAAGGCTGGAGGTAAGAGAAGGAGTTGAAGGGCTGCTGGTCCCATACTGTCTGGCCAGCCCTGGTTTTCGTTTCCAACACAGACCCCAAAGAGCTCCTCTTCTCCTGCTTCAGCTTATCTTGTCATTCACAGTTTCTTCCCACACATTTAAAACTTCATTTCTTTAGAAAAGTGTCTGTTCATATCTTCTGCCCATTTTATGATTTATTTCTTGTATATTGAGTTTGAGAAGTTCTTTGTAGATCTTGGATACCAGTCTTTTATCTGTATGGTTTCACTCATTTATGGAACATAAGAAGTAGGAAGATCAGTAGGAGAAGAAAGGGAAGAAGAAAGAGGGGGTAAACAGAAGGGGGAATGAACCACGAGAGACTGTGGACTCTGGGAAACAAACTGAGGGCTTTGGGTGGGGGGGAATGGGATAGGCCGGTGATGGGTAGTAAGGAGGGCACGTATTGCATGGTGCACTGGGTGTTATATGCAAGTAATGAATCATGGAACTTTACATCAAAAACTAGGGATGTACTGTATGGTGACTAACTTAATATAATAAAAAATATTTTTAAAAAACTTCATTTCTTAATGGGCACACCTCTGCTTAGTTGTTCCTTTCGTTTTCCACTGAGTTTCCATCCAGTCGGCTTGGGAGAATGACTTAGCGGCTCTCAGTACTTCTCATCCTTCCTTCTAAAAAGAAGCCAGATCATGTCCCAGTGAGGCCAAGCATAAGATAAGCAGTGTTAAATCACCAGCTATGCCAAAAGGAAAGGGGACAAACACAGAACAGGTTGTTTTTCTTGAGAGTAACCCTTCAGAAGTCGCTCTGGAGCTGGACCTGAACTTCTATGGAGAAGAATGACTAGAGCCTCAAGAAAGATTTCTTGAAGATCTCCCCAGATCTAAGACCTTAAGTCTAAGTGCTGTGCTTTGGTTTACTTTTTACTTAATTCCAGTATAGTTAGCATACAGTTTTATTGGTTTAGGTATGCAATGCAGTAATTCAACACGTCCGTACGTCAC
Organism: Ursus americanus; assembly: GCF_024610735.1. Lineage (NCBI taxonomy): Eukaryota > Metazoa > Chordata > Mammalia > Carnivora > Ursidae > Ursus > Ursus americanus. The sequence continues at coordinate 23,001,216 of NC_142158.1, read as the reverse complement.
CCGGTGCTCATGACAAGTGCACACCTTAATCCCCATCACCTAGTTCCCCATCCCCCACCCACCTCCCTTCTGCGAACCATCAGTTTGTTCTCTGCAGTTCAGAGTTTGTTTCTTGGTTTGTCTCGTTTTTCCTTTGTCTTCTTAAATTCCACATAGGAGTGAGATCATATGGTGTTTCTTTCTGACTGACTTATTTTGCTTAGCATTATAACCCTCTAGATCCATCCATGTTATTGCAAATGGCACGATTTCATTGTTCTTATGGCTGGGTAATTTCTATTGTGTATATGCATGCCACATCTTCTTTATCCATTCATCTATCGGTGGACACTTGGGCTGTTTCCATAGTTTGGCTATTGTAATGCTGCTATAAACATAGGGGTGCATGTAGCTTTTAGTATTTTTGTATTTTGGGGGCAAATACCCAGTAGTGTGATTACTGGATCACAGGGTAGTTTTATTTTTAATTTTTTGAGGAACCTCCATACTGTTTTCCACAGTGGCTGCCCCAGTTTGTATTCCTACCAACAGTGCAAGAGGCCTCCTTTTTCTCCACATCCCCACCAACACTTCTTTCTTGTGTGTTTTTAGCCATTCTGTCAGGTGTGAGGTGATATTTCATTGCAGTTTTGATTTGCATTTTCCTGATGATGACTGATATTGAACATCTTCTCATGTGTCTGTTGGCCATCTGGGTGTCTTCTTTGGAGAAATTATCTGTTCATGTCTTCTGCCCATTTTTTAATTGGATTATTTGTTTTTTTAGGATGTTAAAGTTTTTGTTTTTTTTTAAAGAAAATATTCTAACGGAATTAACTTGAACTAAGTGAAAAGAGACAGCCTTCTGGTCATCATAAAAGTATATTGATTTCATCAGGTCTCTATTTGATTATAACATCACATAATTAAGGAATTAGAAATGTTATAGTCACTGCAGGGGGACATTTTCTTATCGTTCCGTGAAGTGGAATAAAGTTGGAAGCGGGAGCTATCCCAAACTGACTTCATGGGTAGGATACTTTGGTAATTGGGTCCATGTGTGGTCTCCGTGGTGGCTGGCCCCAAATTCACATCTCTAGCTCTGCTCTTTGTCTTGTGCTCTAGACTTTTCTAACCGTATCTTGGCAGCCCTGGCTGATACCTACTGGCATGTCATGCTTAATATGTCCAGAATGAGCTCCAATTTCTGCTTCAGAGCTGGTTCTTGTCCTGACTTAATGCTATCCGTTCATGCCATGCCATCTTTAATGACAGCTCTTGGACCTGTCCAAGTCTCCTGGCTCCCCTGTTTCTTCTGGTCTCTGCTTCTGAGCTTAGATGTTATGTTTACCTTCTTGCCTTTCTCCCGTCTTCCATCAAGTTGGTCACTAAATCCTATTGCTCGGTGCTGGTTCATTTTTCTTTTATTTTCATTTTGCATTTTAGGAGCACCTGGTCCCTTTTATTTAGCAGCTGCTCACTAAATGCTAACGAACGAATAAAAATGAATGAATAAAAATGAAGGCCACCAAAGAGCCCAAAAGATTTCTGTGATTTATAACGGTACCAGGTCAATTGTTTTGGTTTCTTTTCCACGGAGAAACTACTGCCTATCTCTCAATCTTAAAGCTAGACAGACGTTTAATATCTTTTAAAGCAGCAATGTGACTTTTGTTCCACATCCTAATGTGTTGTTTTAAAAACCATAGCTGATGCAGTGAACAACGCAGCTGGCTTTGGCTTCAGCGGAGTGGATAAGAATGGAAATTTCTGTTGGGATCTGCTTTCTAACCTAAACATCTGGAAAATTGAGGTGAGTCTATTATGCTTTTCAATCAAGCTCCCACGGAGAATAAAGCAAGTGGTTTGCTTTGAGTGTGGTATCCCCGGAAGCTCTTCCTCAGAGGGTCCAAGGCAAAGCGATCGGGGAATGCCAGATCCAGCGGCCTCCGGGACATTCTGTGTCTTAGGATTTTTCCTGTTTTTTTAAAGATACCTACTTTCTTGACAGTTGTAATGGTTCACGGAATGACATGCAGAAATCTGAAAGAGAGCCAGGAAAATCTTTCTGTTGTTTACATTCCTGTTCTCTCAACTAGAAAGTACAAATGTCATTTTCTCCTGTTTCATGTTCTGCTTTCTTCAGTCAAGAATACAGACGGGAAGCTCCTGTATTTAGGTTTTTAATATTGCAAGCATTCTCTGCTGTTCCTTTTGAAACATTTCTAATTCATTTGCTTTTACGAAGAACAGTCACGGCACATAGCTTTTAGGCCACTAGAATCCGTGTGGTTTTTGTCTTTCACTGGCTTTGTGTTTGGACCGTGGCTCTCAAGATGTCCTCATCTTCAGAGGTGGGCTCTTTGGGACCCATCATTCTTGGTTTTCCTGGCATTGTGAGCCCTCAGAGCGGAGTGGAAGGCCCAGTGTTTGACCCTTCCCTCCTTGCTGCTGGGAGGAAGTGAGGGCAAGGTTCTCACTTAGACAAGGGCCGATTCTGTAGCCAGGTGACTCAGATGTGCTGTTGGTTGTGGTTTCCTGCCCACCACAGGGCAGGCAGGGTGCCATTGGAGAGTCTGGGTGGAAGGGGATATGCATTTAGAGCAAGAAACCAGGGAGGTGGAGACTGACCACCTGCTTCCCGTTAGGTGGGCATTCGGCCAGGAGGAGACATGAATATTCTTTCTCCACCTTCCCGATGCCAGAGGCTTCTCTTCATCTTAAATGGCTTAAACCAAGTTGCAGCCTCCAGAACGACCTTTCTCATTTTTGGAAAAGCCGTGTAGATAATCTACAAGCTTCTCCTTTCTATACAGATGACGATCCAAGAGAGTCCAAATGTGTTAGGACTTTGCTCCCTTTTCCCACTAAAATTCTTCTCTTCCTCAAAAATCTCGGATCACTGCTGGCTGCCTGGGAGTGCTGTGGATACATGTCCTTTACAGCCCACCAGGATACAAGACACAGTCCTTTCACTGTGGGTATGTGGTCAGGGTAAAGGGCTAGGCTATTAAGTTATATCTTTATTATTAAAGAAAACCAGAAGGAGGGATTTTGCATGTTCAGTAGAGTTGAGAGCAAATAGCTAAAGAAAACCAAGGAAGTCTGATTTAGTTAAGGTACATTGAAGCTGTGCATATAACATTTTAAGAGCCAGAGAAGACCTAAATAACACCCCTCAGGGTTTTGAAATAAAAAGTCATCATACGATATCTCTCCATCTCCCTATCTACCCATCAGTCCATCCATCCATCCATCCATCCATCCATCCATCCATCCATCTCTCTCCTTCCCTCCAAACATACTATGTTAGGCCAGTGTGTGGTGTAAGATTTTCTTAGCGTTGAACTAGAAAAAAGTGGCCCCTCTACAATTAGGAATTCTGGTTCTTGAATATTTGCTTTATGCTTTCTACTACTGGCCTTTGATCAGATCTTTTTTAAAAAAATTTTTAAATTTTTTTTATTTAATGAGAAAATTCAAGTGATGGCTTATTTTAGAATCTCTCTTCTTTGGTACCCGTATCATTACCAGTTGGGTGATGTTTGTTTTCTTTTTGGTATTGAGACCCCTTCACGCATGAAATCTCTCACTGTTCTAAATACAACTGGAAGCATTTGAACTTGAGCCGCTATTTGTAGAATAACTTCACAAGACTGACCTAGTTTATAGACGGCCACATAGTGAACGAGGACAAATTTAGGCTGTCCTCAGAAAGGCCCTAAATTGACATGATTAAACTTTTCCGGTGGCAAAGCCCCTTTTAGAGTATTTAGTTTTAAAACTCAGATGACTGAAAAAAAAAATTTTTTTTTTTAACCGGAGTGGAAGAAAAACCTACAAGACATTCCTTTCCTATAATTTGAAAATAAATTTTGAGGGAAATGAAGACTTTGCAAGCCAAGTTTTGGTGCAAAGTAAATCTTATAAATACCAGAAAATTTTCCTGCGTAGGACGGAACAGCTGATCTACTCTCGATGGAGGAGTCTCTATTGAAATAGCACATTTCATCTGCCACCAGGGAAATTCTGGGGACGACTTTCCATTACTTGGGGTATTTTTAAAGCTAATGATAGGTGTTATTTTCTTCCTTCTAGACTGCCACAAGTTTCAAAATGTACTTAGAAAACTGGAATATTCAGACAGCTACTTGGCTAAAGCGGTAAGAAAAATACAAATGACCTCATTCCTCATGGCACTGGGATATGTTTAGATGGGAGTCACCAGACGAGCGGCCGCGCTGCCCGTCATGCTGTCACCCGACACTTTTGTTTTGTAGTAACATCTATGCCCTGGAAATGGAAAAGTAGAAAGTAGTGATGTGAGAAGGTCACAGTGGAGCACTTCATAGTGCCGTTCCTGGGCATCAGCCTCTCGTTTCAGTTTGCATAGCAATCCCATGAGTGGTTGGTAGTTAGCCCCATTTTACAGATGAGGAAAGTGAAACACAGAGAGGTTACGTCGCTTGCCCGAAGTCACACAGCTAATGAGGATTAGAGAAGAGCCCCAACAGCCAGGCTCTGTGTTGTGCTGCCGCTTCCCTAGAGGAGGGTACCTTGCTCAGACGTCAAGGAGGGTCAATGTCAGCATCGAATCGCTGACGATCTCCATTTATCCCTCGTATTAAAAGCTTTTTAGTACCCCAGATATTTATGCTTTTTAACTTTGTGTTCTTTGTTCCTGCTTCTCCGTCCTTTTGTTTCCCTACACATTCCAAAATTGGAAAGTTGACGTAATACGGAACTAACAATATGCTATCCTTGAAGCAACAAACTCTAGCTAGTGACTGTTCCTATCATATGAGTGCAGGGAGAGTCTGAAACTATCAGGCTGGAGATTCTGTTTTTGATCCACAGTGTTTTTCACGGGTCACAACATGGGGGTAAGAGACCATGTATAGTAACACGTCCAAGGTAAGCTCATGCACTGTTGTCCGGAAGTTGATCTGAACACGCAATTTTGGAAAATTTGCACCTATTATTGCTATTAATTTTGTCAATTTTTATTTTTTATTTTTAAAGATTTTACTTATTTGACAGAGAGCAAGAGAGTACAAACAGGATGAGTAGTAAAGAGGGAGAGGGAGAAGCGGGCTCCCTGCTGAGCTGGGAGCCCAATGCGGGACTCCATCCCAGGACCCTGGGATCATGACCTGAGCTGAAGGCAGATGCTTAACCAACTGAGCCACCCAGGCGCCCCGTATTTTTTCAATAATTTTAGCATAAAACTCTCTTTCTGTAAATTGGGTAATCCCAATGTACCAAGAGTCCTACTGTCTCCAGTAGGAGTTTATGTTCTAAGATGACTGAACAATGTGAGCACATAATAAATGAAAAAAAATATTAAAGCATCATTTAAAAGATGAAATATCTTATTTGTACAAAAAGATACAGAGGGTAAGAAACAAATACCTGGGCAAACTACCCCATGTCAAAGAAACATTGCAAGTGGTGTCCCAGTCCTATGTTTCTCTCTCCAAATGCATTCTCTTTCTTTATATGAAAAGGGAGCCATAATCCTTAGTTTGGGTTCAAATCGGTTACTTTTAACAACCCATACACAGCTGGAGAGGTGTTAACTATTTGAATTCCTATTTTTTTATTTGGGTCCTCTTGTTTAGTAAACCACATAAGTGCCATTGGTGCTTTGTGGATTGAATTTGTTTTAATAAACAACCAAGAGTCAAAGATCTCCAAGGTATTTGCAGACAAGTTCTAAATCCTCACACTATCACTTTTTAAAGCAAATTCATGGATTATAATCCAACGGACACTGTAAGAGCTGAAAAGTCATGTAGCCGACACACTGATTTTGTGCTGGAGTCATTGCCAAGAGAGATGAAAGGGTCTGCAGCTAGCTAGGTGGCATAGGGGCTAGGCTGGAAAGATGAATTAACTTTGACTACATGAGGATATCTGTGTCTAAAGATGCTCTCCTGATTTTAACATTCATCGTGCTAGTGGCACTTACCCGTATGTATTCCCAGTAGATCAGGGTATTGGTGGAGTAAGCTTCACAAGGCAGGAGCTCTTACTGCGTAGAGTGACCACTTGGACTTTAGTAGACATAGTATGATGTTTCTAGATCATTTTGTTCGTGAGGTTAAAACTTCATATTCCACTCCCCAAATGATTGGACTGTGAATTGCCTGTCTGATAGCATTCAGGACATGGAGTTCAGGCAGCTGGGATGGCACTGAAATCCCTGACAGACAGTGGACTGATCAGGTGATTTTTGCGTGGTCTGAAGATGGAAGTGTAGGTAAACGTTTCTAGTATGTCTGACCTGCGACTCGTATCTTCCTGTCTTCATAGAGTATGCTATGAACGGGTTCCATGGTACCCCACGGTGCTAACCTTCGTCTTGTCTGCCTTGTGGCATGGTGTCTATCCTGGATACTATTTTACCTTCTTAACTGGAATCCTCGTCACAGTAGCAGCCAGAACGGTAAGCTTCTTTTGGTTGTAGGAGCTTTTCCTTAATAATCTGATGCCTCTATGTTTGCCATTAGAGAAATACTTCGATGTATAGGAATTTTTGGCCATAAAATGATGAACTATTTTCATGTTATTTATAGACGGTGTTTGCAAAAAGGAATTTTAGCAATAATGAATGTTTAATACCTTAACAGATGAAAAAAAAATTTTTAAAGATTTATTTAGAGGAGAGAGCACGAGTGTGTGAGTCAGGGGGAGGGGCAGAGGGAGAAGGACAAACAGACTCTGTGCTGAGCACGGAGCCCCACATGGGGCTTGATCCCACAACCCTGAGATCATGACCGGAGCCGAAACCAAGAGTTGGATGCTTGACTGAGCCACCCAGGGGCCCCATCTTTATAGAGGTGAAAACATTTTTAATCATTAAACAGAAAGTCTAGCAATTACAGATGAAGATTAGTAATTGAGGCTCTGTAGGCTTCATTTTCCTTATTCTCATCATCACTTCTCAGTTCATTATCCTAAGCTTAGAAATCAGTCTCTGCAGCCAGTAGGAACTGTGTTGTTAGAGATTGCTCTAACTTTTCATGCTGTCATGCCTGATCCAGTAAATTACTTTACGTGAAATTCTTCGTGAATTTTATAAATTCAGTTCTCTGGGTTTTTGGGGTAGGCTTCAATTTGTCCTAGAGTGTTCCTATCATCTGCTGGTTGTAGAGCAGGGTGATAAAGACATAAAAAATATGCTTGTCCTTAAAGAATGAGACAAGCATTGATGTTAATTGCAGCTCAGTGTGCTGATTGTCAAATAGTGTTTTGTGGCTTTCCTTATTCAGGTGCCAGGAATTTTTTTTTTTTTTTTTAAGATTTTATTTTGACAACCAGTGAGAGAGGGAACACAAGCAGGGGGAGTGGGAGAGGAAGAAGCAGGCTCCCAGCGGAGGAGCCCAATGTGGGGCTCGATCCCAAGGCAAATGCTTAACGACTGAGCCACCCAGGCGCCCCTAGTGCCAGGAATTTTTAATGACATGTGTCAAACCGAAGTTTGGATGTGAATTTAGGAGCTCCAACAGAGCTGTTCACTCATTCTTGAATTCATGTACTCTATGAATATTTCAGGAGCCCACCTATGTGCCAGTTTGGGTTCTGGGCACTGGGATACGACAGTGAACAGGAGTCCCTTCCCCACAGAACTCCTGTTTTACTTAGGTGAATGCTTGCTAGAATAGATGTGTGAACAAGAATGATAATTGATTATTTTAAAAGTACACTCATCAGCATGAGTCATAAAGTATATATTGTACACGGGTAGCAAAGAACACATTTTCTCTTCTCCCATTTATCTACCTACTTAGATTATAAAAGTAAAGAGCAGATGGCCAGGACAAACTAAAACAAGGACCAGAATTTTGTTTATTAATATATCCAGAGTATTCTTCCTGAAGATGTCTTTAGCTCTGTGATCTCAGTTGGTATAAAAGCACTGATTTCCTTTTCAGATGGCCTGGAAATATTTTTCACAAATGAGGTAGGTAGGGGGTAGAAAGGGTTGATAGAACAGGATTCCCAGGAGAATGAACTCAGTAATGAAGTGTCTTATGCGCTGATACCGCTCATGCGTCCCGAAGGGATGGAGCTCAGGCTCTATCTTGAACGCGGGGCCAAGGAGGAGTTGGTTTTGTTTTTTTTTTAATGTCTTTTTATATTATGTTAGTCACCATACAGTATATCCCCGGTTTTCGATGTAAGGCTCGATGATTCATTAGTTGCGTATAACACCCAGTGCACCGTGCAATACGTGCCCTCCTTACTACCCATCACCGGCCTATCCCATTCCCCCACCCCCGCCCCTCTGAAGCTCTCAGTTTGTTTCTCAGAGTCCATAGTCTCTCATGCTTCATTCCCCCTTCTGATTACCCCCCCCTTTCTTTATCCCTTTCTTCTCCTACCGATCTTCCTAGTTCTTATGTTCCATAGATGAGAGAAATCATATGATAGTTGTCTTTCTCTGCTTGACTTATTTCACTTAGCATTATCTCCTCCAGTGCCGTCCATGTTGCAGCAAATGTTGAGAATTCGTTCTTTCTGATAGCTGAGTAATATTCCATTGTATATATGGACCACAAGTTCTTAATCCAGTCATCTGTTGAAGGGCATCTCGGCTCCTTCCACAATTTAGCTATTGTGGACAATGCTGCTGTGAACATTGGGGTGCATATGGCCCTTCTCTTCACTACATCTGTATCTTTGGGGTAAATACCCAGTAGTGCAATGGCTGGGTCATAGGGGAGCTCAATTTTTAACTTTTTAAGGGACCTCCACACTGTTTTCCAGAGTGGCTGTACCAACTTGCATTCCCACCAACAATGTAGGAGGGATCCCCTTTCTCCACATCCTCTCCAGCAATTGTTGTTTCTTGCCTTGTCCATTTTTGCCATTCTAACTGGCGTAAGGTGGTATCTTAGTGTGGTTTTGATTTGAATTTCCCTGATGGCTAATGATTTTGAACATTTTTTCATGTGTCTGTTAGCCATTTGTATGTCATCATTGGAAAAGTGTTCATATCTTCTGCCCATTTTATGATTTGTTTGTTTCTCGCGTATTGAGTTTGAGAAGTTCTTTGTAGATCTTGGATACCAGTCTTTTATCTGTAGTATCATTTGCAAATATATTCTTCCATTCTGTGGGCTGCCTCTTAGTTTTTTTGACTGTGCAGAAGCTTTTTATCTTGATGAAGTCCCACAAGTTCATTTTATCTTTTGTTTCTCTTGCCTTTGGAGATGTGTCATGAAAAAGGTTGCTGTGGCTGATGTCGTAGAGGTTGCTGCCTATGTTCTCCTCTAGGATTTTGATGGATTCCTGTCTCACATCGAGGTCTTTCATCCATTTGGAGTTTATCTTTGTGTATGGTGTGAGAGAGTGGTCAAGTTTCATTCTTTTGCATGTAGCTGTCCAATTTTCCCCACGCCATTTATTGAAGAGACTGTCTGTCTTTTTTCCACCAGATGTTTTTTCCTGCTTTATCAAAGATTAGTTGCCCAAAGAGCCGAGGGTCCATTTCTGGGTTCTCTATTCTGTTCCATTGGTCTATGTGTCTGTTTTTGTGCCAGTACCATGCTGTCTTTGTGATCACAGCTTTGTAGTACAGCTCGAAATCTGGCATTGTGATGCCCCCAGCTTTGTTTTTCCTTTTCAACAGTTCCTTGGCGATTCGGGGCCTTTTCTGTTTCCATACAAATTTAAGGACTATTTGTTCCAGTTCTTTGAAAAATGTCATTGGTATTTTGATCGGATGGCATTGAAAGTGTAGATTGCTCTGGGTAGCATGGACATTTTAACTATGTTAATTCTTCCGATCCATGAGCATGGAATATTTTTCCATCTTTTTGTGTCTTCTTCAGTGTCTTTCAAGAGTGATTTATAGTTTCTAGAATATAGATCCTTTACGTCTCTGGTTAAGTTAATTCCAAGGTAACGTATGGTTTTTGGTGCTATTGTAAATGGGATGGATTTCCTAATTTCTCTTTCTTCGGTCTCATTGTTCGTGTATAGAAATGCAACTGATTTCTGAGCATTGATTTTGTATCCCGCCACATTACTGAATTGCTCTATAACTTCTAATAGTTTGGGAGTGGATTCTTTTGGGTTTTCCATATAGAGTATCATGTCATCTGCGAAGAGAGACGTTTTGACTTCTTCTTTGCCGATTTGGATAACTTTTATCCCTTTTTTTTTGTCTGATTGCTGTTGCAAGACTTCTAGTACTATGTTGAATAATAATGGCGAGAGTGGGCATCCTTGTCGTGTTCCTGATCTTAAGGGAAAGGCTTCCAGCTTTTCCCCATTGAGAATATTTGCTGTAGGCTTTTCATAGATGGTTTTTATGAGATTGGGGAATGTACCCTTTATTCCTACACTCTGAAGGGTTTTAATCAGGAAAGGATGCTTTATTTTGTCAAATGCTTTTTCTGTATCTATCAAGAGAATCATATGATTTTTGGCTTTTTCCTTCTGGATAAAATCTATGACACTGATAGATTTGCGAATGTTGAACCACCCTTGCATCCCAGGGATGAATCCCACTTGGTCATGATGGATAATCCTTTTAATGTACTGCTGGATTCTATTAGCAAGGATCTTGTTGAGGATTTTGGCGTCCACATTCATTAGGGAAATCGGTCTGTAATTCTCCTTTTTGATGGGGGTCTTTGGTTTGGGGATCAAGGTAATATTGGCCTCATAGAATGAGTTTGGTAGCTTTCCTTCTGTTTCTATTTTTTGAAATAGCTTTAGGAGAATAGGTATTATTTTTTCTTTGAATGTTTGGTAGAATTCCCTGGAAAACCATCCGGTCCTGGTGTTTTGTTTTTTGGAAGGTTTTTTATCACTGTTTCAATCTCTTCATAATTAATTGGCCTGTTTAAGAAATCAATTTCTTCCTGTTTCAGTCTTGGTAGTTTATAGGTTTCCAGGAAGGCCTCCATCTCTTCCAGATTGCTTAATTTATTGGCATAAAGCTGTTGATAAAAGTTTCTAATAATCCTTCCAATTTCATTGGTGGTGTTGTCCAAGAAGGAGTTTTTAACCTACCAAGGCAGCCTCAGGAAGCCTTTCCTGCTTTGGGGCTAACCTACCTCTAAGCCAGCCATTGTTTTAGCTGGGCCTTTGGTTCTTGGATCAGGGAATGAGGTGTCTTTCCGGAGGCAAATCTAGTCCCATATGTCAAAAGGCCTACCAAAAAAACCTCCCAAGACTAACTTTTCCATAATTATGTCAGATTATTATTTACTGACCTGGAATAAGATTTTTGATACGTTACTAAATGAAAAAACAGGCTAGAAAATCAATCTGTGCCACCAATCAATGAAAATACAAATACAGATATGTACAAATAGAGAAAGGCTTGGAAGGATACGTGCCAAGTTAATAAACTGCTTTTCTCTAAGGAGAGGTCAAAAAAATATTTTTGCTTAGTTCTTTGAACAATTGTCTACAGTGGATGTAAATATATATTTTGATAGTGAAAACCATAAGGGTACTTTTGATCGCCTCTGTTGCTGAAGTATACGGCCTTCCTGCACAAACTGATGCCTTCCTTGGCTTGCAGGTGCGGAGCAACTGCAGGCGTTACTTCCTTTCCTCAAGAGCCCTCAAAGCTGTGTACGATGTGGTCACCTGGGCAGTCACTCAGCTGTCCGTCTCTTACACCGTCGCACCCTTTGTTATGTTGGCAGTTGAGCCAACCATCAGCCTCTACAAGTGAGTTTCCATTGTTCTCAACTGCCGTTTCGTACACTCGTGTTTTCTCTGTGTTTGACCTGGGAGTGGGTGACTCGATCACTCCGAATTAAGAATGTCTAAATACAGCTTCGAAATGAAAATGTCCATAGACAGCTCTGGGAGGAAAGGGTTATCCCAGGGATCCCAGCAAACACATAGCAAGATATCCGAATGAAGTTGGCGGGAAGCCTTTCAGATATTCCTACCATACTGAAGGGATGCTAGGACCATGAATTTTGAAGGGCTAGATCTGATTATAAACTCTAGAGGGTGAATGTGCTGCCCTTGCCTCTTTTTCCCAGGGTCAGGCTATGTTGGAGTCTCGGGGGACATCCTGAGAACAGGACAGACGTGGGCAGCGCTGATGGGCACATGGAGGATTTATGGTGTGAGCTGCAGGGGTGGAGGGATGAGATGGCTCAGACCAGACACAAGAGGCCTTGAAGGAAAGGGCGTCAGGCCTTTATCTTCAGCCCCCGGTGGTCCTGTGGAACTGTAAACCTATTGCTTACTTTTATTGTTTCACTCAGGTTGATGTAGTGTTTTTCTGTTGGCAACGGGTTGTGTGACCTGTGGCAAGGGATGACCCTGTCTTACCTGGCTTTTCTCACCTCTACGTGAGGTTAAGAATAGACTAAACTATCACAAAGCACCGTTTTAGGATTGAAATGATGTAAATGTGCAGAGCTGAGCCCAGTGCCTGGCATATTGTCTGTACTTGGTAAAACACTGACTTGTAGTATGGAATGCTTGCACGGGCTTTTATAGGTTATTCTGAAATCGTAGCTAGGCTCCAGTGCATACAGTGCAAGGATACCCTGTTCATCAGTGGGGAGATCCTGGTAGTTGTTGCACTGGTCAGCAATGATCAAAGCAGCTTTTACTACTCACTATACAGATAGCAAGGCCTGGAAGTAGAGAGACACCCCCCCACCCCAGGTTATAGGAAAAGAAGGTGAAGGAAATATATAATACTAGTGAAGTCTGTTTCTGTACCACCAATTAGGTCCTAGAAGTTATGTCCGTATAACGTGGAAGTTGAGCTGGTTTATATACAGATGTTTCTAGACAAGGGATGCTGGAATAGTGGGAAAGAATTCTAATCTTCAGCACAAGAGCTCTCAGTGAAGCTGCTACAGAAGGGGGGGGGCACGAGCCCCTTCAGCCCTAGAGCAAGAACATTGACATTGCGGGTCCCTTCACTGAGCCCCCTGTTCTGAGAGGTACCCTGCCCCCTTCCCCCCCACACACCTGCTCTGCCCCGGCTCTCAGCCGGTTTTCCTCCTCCATGCCCACCTTGAAGGCAGTCCCCCCCCTCCCGTGCCTTGCACACAGCTCCATCTTCCTTCCCCTCGTCTCTGTGCCCTCTGGCCAATATTTGCCCTCTCTGGTCTTCTACATTTTTAACATCGAGCGATCTGCCCGGCTTAGGTGCTGTTTTTCTTAGTGCTCTGGTTACAGGGTCTCACGGGTTTTGAGTTGTCTGACCCAGTATTTTAAGTGCATGGTACTGCTGAATGGGAGATTTTTTTTTTTTTTTTTCACGTGATAGCAGAAATGGCTGCATTCAACTCAAAACCATTTAATACCTTTTGTTTGCTGGGCACCGTTCTAGAAGCTGGGGATAAAGTGGCGAGAAAAATATAGGAATCAGTCCCAGTCCCACGGAGGGGCTAGCCTGATGGAGATAGGCATTAATGGGCAAATTGGTAAATACACACTGAGAGCGTTCTCTGAGTGAATGGTACAAAGATCTGACTCAGCCTGGACATCCAGGGCGGCTTTTGGGTGAAAGTGGCATTTGAGCTAAGACCTGGGGGCTGCAGAGGGCGTGAAACAGGCGTAGTGTGAGACAGGAGGGGAGGAAGGCGGGTGGGGTGGAGCACTCTGCACCATGCTCCAGACACAGGAAACAGCATAGAAAAGGCTCCCTGTGCTAAGAGGAGAGCTGTGTCCCGAAGCCCCAAGTACCAAGAGTGTTGGCAGAACATCGACTCTGGTACACAGCAGTGAGCTGAGAGAGAGAGAAGCAGGTATCACTATCCTTGTTTATCCCTGGAGGAAGCTCAGGGGAATTGAACAAAACTCAGCTGGACTAGAGTTTCAGACCCAAAGTTCCCTTTACAGCCAGAACAGTAGAAAGAACATTTCTTCAGGAGAAGCTACTTGGGAAGAATGTAACTGGCCGAGGGTCACGCTAAATAAGGATTTGTTTGAGATGACACGCATTTAACCGACTAAAGTATGCTGATTCCTACACGCAGGGGCTCCAGGGGAAGAATCAAATCGTTACCTAAGTAGATTTCCGTTTCTTCTCACACACAGTCATTCCCTACCCAGATCAGCCCTGTCCCCTCGAAGTGTCTGCAGTGACAGAAATGCCAGCTGACGTGTCAGCCACAGCGCATGTGGCCACGGAGTATTGGAAATGGGGCTAGTGTGACTGAGGAACTGAATTTTCAATTTCACCTCCTTTTAATAGCCACATGTGGCCAGCAGCGATCCTAGTTGGCGTCTCAAGAAGTGTTTTCGGCGTCTCAAGAAGTGTTTTCAGCCTCTCCTAAGAGAATCACTGAACCTGATGAAAGAAATGAAAATTGAATTATCTTTTAGTGGAGGAGGGTCTGGTTGCCTTCTACATCTGTTCCCCACCTGGGACTAATTCTAAACCCACAGTGAATGGCAGGTGTATGCAAATCCCCTTCCCAGCCTGTCCTTCACTGCTCAACATTTACATTTCAGACGTGATTTTTAAGTGAGTCAGTTTTCAATCTATCGTGCCTTCATAGCTTTAAATTCCTACCTAATCTTTAAGCTGTAAATGAGTCTCAAGGGAACACGTAAATGTGTTATGAAAGAACCTGTCTTAGCTCGGGGTGCTAGGACTAAGTACAGACTGAGTGAGTTCAACAACACACCTTTCTCACAGTTGTGGAGTCTGGGAAGTCCAAGATCAAGGTGCCTGCAGATTCGGTTTCTGCTGAAAGCGCTCTTCCTGGCCTTCTCTCTGTGCCCTCACCTGGCAGAGAGAGAGAGAGAGAGGGACAGCTCTGGCTCTGGTTTCTGTTTATCTTCTTATAAAGGCACTAATCCCATCATGGGGACCCCACCCTGACCAGATTACCTCTACTTCTCCAAATACCATCATATTTAGTTCATAGCAGAACCTTTCTGTGAACTCATTTTGAAAAGCAAATCCATATACGTTAAGTAGATGACCCCTTCTTAAATTCAGTGTGTGAGGATGTTAGAATTCGTACAGACATTTTTGCAGATAACAAAGTCCTTGAGAGTGGGGGCTATGCCTTATTCATCCGTGCCTCTGGGGTACCTAGTTCAGCCCTAGTGTGCTCAATAAATGTTGAGTTTTGCCATAGTAAAAAGATGAAATATTTCTTAAAATTTTAGAAAAATATGCCATGTCAGAATAAGTTTCTAAACTTTGCAAAGGGAATGAAATATTTTTCCCTTGACTCCCAAAATACTTGGCTTTAATCTAATTGTTCCAGTATCGATCTGGCCGCATAGGAAGGGTTGTGGCAGGATGCAAGAACAAAGTACATAGGTGCGCTAGGGTGCCTGTGGAGAACTCTAGCTTACACCTGTTGAGCCAGTGCGTCTGTCTGTAGAACTTTTTCATTCTCCGTGTTCTGGTTTAGACACTAATTGAGTTGCTCACTTACCTGGGGCTGGCTCAATTATAGGAGCCCCCTTATCCCCAGTTTCACCTTCCATGGTTTCAGTTATGCATAGTCAGTGGCTCTCTGGAAGCAGATGACCCTCCTTTTGATGTATATAGGTCAGAAGGTCAGGAGTAGCCGCACGCTACTAATTTAATTATCTCCCATCATCACGAGAAGGGTGAGTACAGGACTGTTGTCCTGGATTTTGAGAGAGAAGAGCCCACATTCTCATAACTTATTACAGTATATGGTTATAATTGTTCTATTTCATTATTATTGTTAATCTCTCCCTGTGCCTAATTCAGAAACTGTACCATAGGTAGGTGCCTATAGGGAAAAACATATAGAGGGTTCAGTACTATCCACAGTTTGAGATATGCACTTGGGGGTTTTGGAACGTGTCCTTCAGCTCGGTGGGTGGGCGGGGGGGAGAGGACTACTGACCCTTCCCTCCTCTACTTGTCTTGTTTCCCATTCCGCCGAAGAGAGAGATGGGGGCTGTGCCTTCTTGTAGATCCCAGTTTAATGCTTTGTACATCTGAAAGAGTAAATGCTTATTGAAAGAATAAGTGAGTGAAGATGTGTTAGCTTCTGTTAGAAGTCTTGACTATGTAGACATTTTCGGGGCAAGTTTAGGGGCTATGTGAATTATCGGATTCTTTTGTGTCTGAACTTGTGATCCCAGAAGCTGAGGTATGATACATGAATCCATTGTGGGGTTTCCCCCCTCCTTTTAACATTATTTTTCCTTTGATCATCAAAGAGCATTGGAGAAGGTCTAAGTTCAGCCTTTCCAAAAGGCTCTAGAACTGTACAAATGTGAGCTGTTTCTAATTACCTGCATTTACAGATATGCCCGGTATTTGTCTACACTGTGCTCGGCGTGCTGAACACCACGCTTGTGCAATAAAAGTCCACACACTTAAAAGCAATACTTGTTTCTTATTAGTCTGGATGAAAGCTATTTTCAGAGTTATGGAGTAGGTTTTGAAAATCTGGATTCGTCTGGCTCCTAACACACACGAGAAGAACCCCTTACACTTGAGTACGTCGGCTCAAGTAGAAGTTGCATTTGTGTCTGGGGAACAGAATGTAGGGTTTGCATTTTCCCGTGTGTCCTCGTATTTTGAATATTAGGGGATTCTGGCTGTCATGGGATTAATGTTCTTAGTCTGCTTACGGCAGTGGGACAGCACTATGGGTCTATCAGCAGATGGGCTGATGGGTTTGCGCTACTCAGTCCTGTGGTTTTGGTCCATCCCTGGCCTGCTCACCTACTGGAGTTTTCCATGGGGTAGATTGAAGCAAGTCACTTGCCAGACTGCAACTGATGGAATCACATCCGTGTGACATTTCCCATTTGTATCCTTGTGTGCAATTAATTTTTGTGTATGTTTTATTCTAGGTCCATGTATTTTTATTTACACATCATAAGTCTCCTGATAATACTCTTTCTGCCAATCAAACCACACGCTCATATTCAGAGGCAGCCTCAGACTCTGAACTCCGTTAATAAGAAACAAAAAGACTGATACCTCCAAGGAAGCCCAGCAAGTAAAACTGCAAGATGTCAGAAAGAGGAGATCAAAGGCTCAAGGGTTCGCCAGGGACTTAGAAGTGATGTTTACATGCATTTTTTTTTTAAGAGCAGGGAGTATTTTATAAAGCCTTTTATATGAGTAAGTCAGCCACGTCCAGTTGATTTAATATTTCTGAGGACATTTGAGTGGTGTGGAGTTACGTGGAGACGGCGTCAGTGTTGCAGAGACCGTCCATGCTGGGCTGCTGGGTCTTTGCTTTTCGGGCACGATCTCCAGCCACTGGAACCCGGGCATCTGCTCCAGAAGGCCGAAGGTGGTTGCTGACAGAGCTTGTCTTCCAGAACATACGCAGACACAGTTGTTCCTTGGGAAGCCCCAGACCCTTTGACCACAGGGACTGCACAGAAGTCTATGGAGGAGAGGGATCCTGCAAGGAGGAGCCAGGAGGACTTGCCGTGAACACTTGAATGGACTGAAAGGCATGCCCTGAAGTAGGCTGCATTTTTCTTTCCCCCAGGGATAGGACTCTTCCCTTTTTTCTTTGAACTGAGCCAAGATTGGAAATCCGAAAGTCTCCTGTGCACGTACCCCAGGAGTCTAGGAAGGGCTACTGTTTTCCGTTTCACATGCGCCGTCTGCCTTGCCCAGGGATGGCCCTGAGAAAACACCCAAATGTTTGCATCATCAGAGGCAGCAGAATGTCTTTTAAATAAGTGATTTTTTTTTTTTTTAAAGTAACTTAAAGTTAGTTATATAGAAGCCTGGTAAGAAGCAACAGATATCTTTCTCTTTGCTCCCCTTTTTCGTAGAGGTGTGAATGATCATGGCTATGATGCACACAGGGGCTGATTTTCACTTTTCTGATTTTGCAGCTGATGAAATCCGACTGTTTTAGTTGAATCATCATATTGGAAAGCAGACATTGAAGACCATTTTCTGTCTTTGTTATGAATGTGCTGTGGTTCCTTTCAGGGACTTCTATTGGGTGATAATTCTATGTGGGAGAAAGAAACATGGTATTAAATATGCAAAATAATAATGATGCTGATAGTTCTATGTTACAATGGTGTGCCCTCAAATAAGTGCCTTGGGAGGAGAGAATTTGTTCAAATCAGATGGTCAAAATTGGTTTCATACAGAATGAATACTGTGTTTCTATATAAAGCAAATATTTCCGAACAGGTTTTTTGTTTCCATGTGGGCGGACTCGGCATTCTGAAGCACGTGTATATTTGTATGTTTCTTTGTTTTAACAAATATGTACAAACTTAAGGTTTTACTTGTTTCAAATTTGAGCATTTCTAACATGTTCAGTTTGTCCTCTGTGTCAGGCACTTGGACAGTTTTGATTCGATTTCCTATCTTCATTCCCAACTTTGCAGGTAGGCTTAAACCCCCTTTAACAGATGAGGAAATGGAGAATCAGAGGGATATTTGTTAATTGCCCCCCCCCCCCCCCCCCGTCACTAAGTTAGTGAAGGAGCAGAAATTAAAATTCACAGCAGTCCCAAGAGAGCTGTTGGCAGTTGGCATTTCCAAGAGGTATCCTGCTGCTGCTTCCTTTAGGACAATGAAATGTGAAGTGATGTGCTTGTCCGTTGAAGAGTTATAGGGTGCTGGGGGAGAATCCCAGAACCTGAACTCTAGGCCTTGTGTGAGATAATGAAAAGTAGTACATTTTGGCCAGTGTTTGAGGCTCACCCCAATTTAACCAGGTAACCTTGAGGCAATCCTACCTCTCTGGTCCATGAGGGATGCTATGGGGAAGAGGACATAGGTGCTTTAAATCTGTCTGAGTCTTCTTCCAACACGACATTTTGAGGCTCAAGACCAAGAAAAATGCACACTAATAAAAATAGTATATATCACCAGGGGCACAAAGTATATCGAGTAATCCATGTTACAGTGAGATCTTTGAACTTGCAATATGATTTATATTCAGGTTTCACTGTATTTAAACATCATTTCTGAGAGACGACTTTTGGTAACAAGAGGAGTGGTGATGAGTAGGGTGACCAACCATCCTGTCATGCTAGTGACTCTGCAGACCCTTCAGTCCTGGGCAAAGATGGACCATTTGTCCCTCTAGTGTCTGTCTGCCAAGGATCACCTGTTCATTGCAGAATGGAATCAAAGTTAAGCCTTTGGAATCTGGGCTGATAGATGTTATACATCAGACAGTGCTGGGCCCTTAGGCACATTTTTCTTATCATGAGGCTTTATTCAGTGCAGGCATATTTCCTTTTATGCATTTCACTTCCTTGTGCTTTGCCAATACTGCATTTTTTACAAATTGAAGGTTCATGGCAACCAGATGTCAAGCAAGTTCATTGGCACCATTTTTCCAACACCATTGCTTACTTCTTATATCTGTCACATTTTGGTAATTCTCACAATATTTCAAACGTTTTAATTTACATTTGTCCTGGTGATCTGTGATGTTACTATCAGAACTGTTTTAGGGTGCCATGAAGCACGCCCACAGAAGACAGGGAGCTTAGCTGAGAAATGTGTGTGTTCTGACTGCTCCTCCAACCAGCTGTTCCCCATCTCTCTCCCTCTCCTCAGGCCTCCCTGTTCCCTGAGACACAACAGCACTGAAACTAGACCCATTCATAACCTGACCATGGCCTCCAAGGGTTCAAGTGAAAGGAATAATTACACATCTATCACTGTAAATCAAAAGCTAGAAATGATTAAGCTCAGTGAGGAAGGCATGTTGAAAGCCAAGATAGGCTGAAAGGTAGGCCTTTTGCACCAAACAGCCAACTTGTGAATGCAAAGGACAAGTTTTTGAAGGAAATGAAAAGTGCTATTCTCGTGAACACATGGATGATAAGAAAGCAGAAGTCTTATTGCTGATATGGAGATAGTTTTAATGGTCTGGAGAAATCAAACCAGCCATAACTTTCCCTTAAGCCTCATCCAGAGCAAGGCTCTGACTCTCTTCGATTCCATGAAGGCTGAGAGAGGTGAGGAGGCTACAGAAGGAAAGTTTGAAGCTGGCAGAGGTCGGTTCATGTGCTTTAAGGAAAGAAGCCTCCTCCATTACAGAAAAGTGCAAAGTGAAGCAGCAAGGGCTGATGGAGAAGCTGCAGCGAGTTCTTCAGAAGATTGAGCTGAGAGAGTTCATGAAGGTGGCTGCAGGAAATAACAGATTTTCGATGTAGATGAAACAGCCTTCAATTGGAAGAAGATGCCATCGAGGACTTTCATAGCTACAGAGAAGTCAGTGCCTGGCTTCAAAGCTTCAAAGCATAGGCTGAACCTCTTGTTAGGGGCTAACACAGCTGCTAGGTTGAAGCCAAGGCTCGTTTACGATTCGGAAAATTCTCGGGCCCTTAAGAATGATGCTAGACCTACCCTGCCTATGCTCTAGAAAAACAACGAAGCCTGATGAAGCAAACGTTTACAACATGGTTTTCTGACTATTTAAGCCCACTGTTGAGACCTATTGCCCAGGAAAGAAGATTCCTTTCAAAACGTTACTGCTCATTGACAATGTACCTGGTCACCCAAGAGCTCAGGTGGAGATGGACAATGAGATGAATGTTGTCTTCATGCCTATGGACAGAACATCCATTCTGCAGCCTATGGATCAAGGGGGTAATTCAGATTTTTAAGTCTTATTAAGTAATACATTTCATAATGTATAGCTATTGTGGTTAGTGATTCTTCTGATGGATCTGGGCAAAGTAAATTGAAAACTTCTGGAATTCTGGTTCAAGATGGTGACATAGGGAGGCCCTGAGCCCACCTCCTCCATGGGTACACCAAATCTACACCTATTTATAGAGCAATTCCCCCTGAAGAACTGAGGGGTGACCGAATAGCTTCTGTACAGTGAAAGATAAGACCACATAGAGAATAGCAAAAGAGATGGAGACGTGATAATGAAGAGAATCCCCCTTCCTCCGTGTTGCAAACCATGGTGGGGAGGAATGGTATTAAGGGACCTTAAGCAGATTTTTTTGCTATGGGGCAAGGAAAAAAAAGCAATGGTTTAAAAGACCACCTAGGATATAAAGGAACTGGTCCTACACCCTGCCAAATGACTGGGGAGCTTCTGGAACTTTCTCAGGGTTGCTTTGGCTGGTGAGTACGATGGTCTGCATTCTCCTTCCTTCTTGACAGCACAGATGGGAACAGGGTTCTGGCACCATTGCTGACCTGCCACTTCAGAAAGCCCCGGGCCCCAAGGCCCACACCAGCCCTGAATGCCTTGCAGCACAGAAAAAGAGTGGTTTAAAAGAGCAACTAGGCTATAAGAGATCCAGCCCTAAAACACTTCCAAATAGCAGATCTGCTGGAGCTCTATTCAGGTTGGAGGGGCTGTGTGCACCACAGTTTGTTTACCATACACCTTGAGAGTGTAGAGGGAGAGAGGGTTCTGGGCACCATACCTGGCCAGCCACCTCAGTGAGCCCTGGGCGCCTAGTCCATACCAGCCCCAGATGCTCTGGGGCACAGGGAAAAGCCATGGCTTGAAGAATCGATTAGAATAGAAAGGAGGTAGCCTTAGAATACTGCCAAATGGCAGGGGAGCTGATGGAACTCTTCAGGTCACAAGGCTTATGAGCACCATGGTTAACATTCTTCTGCCACCATGATAGCATGGGAAGGAGCAGGGTTCTGGGCATGCTGGCCAGCCTACTGCCTCAGTGATACCCAGGCACCTAGCCCACACCAGCTCCAGGCATCCCACTAAGATGGCCCCAGCATGGCATATGCCAGGACACCCTTGGTCTGCACTCACTACAGCTTTAGCCTTCTCACCAAGGTGGCACAGGCAAAAAGCACCCCAGAATAATCCAGGCCTGAGACAAAAGAAAACCTACAACCAAGAATACTCTTCCTGGCAAGGTTATCCTTCAAAATTAAAGGAGAGAGAATTTCTGATACAAACAAAAATTTAAAACATTCGTCACCACTAAACTGCCCTCAAGAAATGTTAAAGGTACTTCTTTAAGTGGAAAATAAAAGGCCATAATTAGAAGAAAATTATAAATAAAAAGATGTAAAGTGGGACAACATATACATAAAATGTGGAAAAGGGAATAAAAATGTTCTTTTAGAATGCATTCAAACTTAAGTTACCATCAACTTAATATAGAATGCTATATACTTAGGATGTTACATGTGAACCACAAACCCAAAACATCATGTACATACAAAGAATAAAGAAGTAAACGTGTAACACTATAGAAAGTCACCAATCATAAGAGAGCAAGAGGAGAAAGAAACATAGCAAAACTACAAAAAAAAAAAAAAAAGACCAGAAAACAATGAACAAAATGGCAATAAGTACATACCCATCAATAACTACTTGAACTGTAAGTGGTCTAAATGGTCCACTTAAAAGACATAGAGTGGGGGAGGCAGGGAAAGATGGCGGAGGGGACCCTATTTCAGCTGGTCTCCTGAGTTGAGCTGGATATCTACCAGACCATCCTGAACACCCACGGAAGCCACCTGAGACACAGGAAGATACATCTGGATCTCTACAAATGAACATCTCCAGCGCTGAGTATTGAGGCACGAAGTGGGGGCCGTGAATCCGCGCACAGATATTGGAAGATAAACAGAAGGGGGAGGGAGCCTACGCACTCAGGCACCGGGAAGTGGTAGCCACCTGCACTAGGGAGCTGGCCAGACTCGTGGACCAGCACCCGTGAGAGAGCAGACTGAGACTGTGAGCTGGGGAACGCGCATGCAACCAGACTGAAAACCAGAGCTCCGGAGCGCTCACTGGAACCACACTAAAACTGGGAGCTCGGGAGTGCGCGTGCAACCAGACTGAAAACCAGAACTCTGGAGTGCACACTTGAACTAGACTGAAACTGGGAGCTCGGGATTGTGCACATCCAGACTGACAACTGGACCTCCGGAGCGCACACTCGAACTAGACTGAACTAGACTGAAACCGAGAGCTCGGGAGCCCGCCTGCAACCAGACTGAAAACCAGCGCTCCGGAGCGCACACGAACCACACTGAGACAGGGAGCTCGGGAGCGCTGGCATGAGAACCGGGGTGGCTGGCGGTGTTAGAAGCACAAAGGACAGAGACGTGCTGGCCCTGGAAGTGAAGGCTGGGACACCAGCTGTGGGGCGCACATCCCAGAACACTGCAGGGTTTTTAGCAGCACCAACAGAAACAGAGTTAAAGTGGCCAAGAGAGGTCAGTGGAGAGCAGACTGCGATCTCTCTGTTCTGAGACAGAAGCTGGGATACGGCCACTGCTGCTCTCTCAGAAGAGTCACAGAAAACTGCCAGGGAAAGCCGCCAGAGAACAAAAGCCTGGAAATACTGGTTCACATTGTGCCAATCCCCATCTCCCCTCGCAGGGGATGGGGCAACTCTACCCAAACAGGGTTGCCTGAGTATCAGTGTGGCCGGCCCCTCCCCCAGAAGGCAGGCTGAAAAAACAAGCAGCCCACGTCCCTAAGGTCCCTATAAAATAGGTGCATCTTGCTTGGGTCCTGGTCAATAATTTGGACTCTGTACATCCCCGCAACCACACCTCATCAGAATGACAGGAGGAGGAACCCCCAACAAAGGAAAGAAACAGAGACTGTGGCCTCTGCCATGGAACTAATGGATACGGATATAACCAAATTGTCAGAAATGGATTTCAGAGTAACAATTGTCAAGATGACATATAGGCTTGAGAAAAATGTTAACGAAAATATAGATTCTCTAAGGGCTGAAATGAGAATGAATCTGGTGGAAATTAAGAATTCTATGAATCAAATGCAGTCTACACTGGATGCTCTGATTGCCAGCGTAAATGAGGCAGAAAAACGAATTAGTGAGTTAGAGGATGAGATAATAGAAAAGAAGGAAAGAGTGAAAAGTGGGGAAAAAAACCTCCATCTTCATGAAAAAAAGCTACAGGATATTACTGACTCAATGAAATGTTCCAATGTCAGAATCATCAGCATCCCCGAGGGGGTGGAGAAAGAGAGAGGTCTAGAAGAGATATTAGAACAAGTTGTAGCTGAGAACTTCCCTAATCTGGTGAAGGAAACAAGCATTTGTGTCCAAGAGGCAGAGTGAACCCCTCCCAAGACCAATGAGAACAGACCAACACCACGACATAGAATAGTACAATTTGCAAATCTTAGATCCAGGGAAACAATCTTGAAAGTGGCAAGGGGGCAGAGATTCCTCACGTACAGAGGGAGGAACATCAAAATAACATCAGACCTGTCTACAGAGACCTGGCAAGCCGGAAAAGGCTGGCAAGACATATTCAGAGCACTAAGTGAGAAGAACATGCAGCCAAGGATACTTTATCCAGCAAGGCTGTCATTCAGATGGATGGGGAGACAAGGAGCTTCTAAGACCGGCAGAAACTGAAAGAATATGTGACCACCAAGACAGCCCTGCAAGAAATATTAAGGGGGGGTTCTATAAAAGTAAAAAGACCCCAAGAGTGATACAGAACAGAAATTTACAGAGACAATCTATAGAAACAAGGACTTCACAGGCAACATGACAACATTAAAATCATATCTCTCAACAATCACTCTCAATGTGAATGGCCTAAATGCTCCCATAAAACACCACAGGGTTGCAGATTGGATAAAAAGACATGACCCATCCATATGCTGTCTACAAGAGACTCATTTTGAACCTAAAGATACATCCAGACTGAAAGTGAAGGGATGGAGACTCATTTTTCATGTCAATCGACCTCAAAAGAAAGCTGGGGTAGCAATTCTCATATCAGACAAATTAGATTTTAAGCTAAAGACTATAGTTCGAGATACAGAAGGAACTATATTATTCTTAGAGGTTGTATCCAACAAGAGGATCTAACAATTATAAATATTTATGCCCCAAACAGGGGAGCAGGCAATTACATAAGCCAACTCTTATTCAGAATAAAGAGACATATAGATAATAATACGTTAATAGTAGGGAACCTCAACACTCCACTCTCAGCAATAGACAGATCATCTAAGCAGAAAATCAACAAAGAAACAAGAGCTTTGAGTGACATACTGGACCAGATGGACCTCATAGATATATACAGAACACTATATCCTGAAACAACAGAATACTCATTCTTTTTGAATGCACATGGAACTTTCTCCAGAATAGAGCATATACTGCATCACAAAACAGGTCTCAACCGATACCAAAAGACTGGGATTATTCCCTGTATATTCTCAGACCACAACACTTTGAAACTGGAACTCAATCAGAAGAAAAAATTTGGAAGAAACTCAAACACTTGGAAACTAAGAACCATCCTGCTTAAGAATGATTGGGTAAACCAGGAAATTAAAGAAGAACTTAAGCAATTTATGGAAACCAATGAGAACGAAAACACATCAGTTCAAAACCTATGGGACACTGCAAAGGCGGTCCTAAGGGGGAAATACATAGCCATCCAAGCCTCACTCAGAAGAATAGAAAAATCTAGATGCAGTCCTTATACTCACACCTTAAAAAGCTGGAGATGGAACAGAAGAACTGGCCTAAGCCATGCACGAAAAGACAACTGCTTAAGAATAGAGCAGAGATCAATGAATTAGAAACCAGAAATACAGTAGAGCAGATCAACAAAACTAGAAGCCAGTTCTTTGAAAGAATTAATAAGATCAATAAGCCACTGGCCAGACTTATTAAAAAGAATAGAGAAAGGACCCAAATTAATAAAATTATGAATGAAAGGGGAGAGATCACTACTAAGACCAAGGAAATAGAAACAATCATTAGAAACTATTATCAACAACTCTGTGCCAATAAATTAAGCAACCTGGAAGAAATGGATGCCTTCCTGGAAACCTATAAACTACCAAGACCAAAACAGGAAGAAATTGATTATCTAAATAGACCAATTAACCATGAAGAGATTGAAGTAGTGATCAAAAATCTCCCAAAAAACAAAGTTCAGGGCCTGATGGATTCCCTGGGGAATTCTACCAAACACTCAAAGAAGAAATAATACCTATTCTCCTGAAGCTGTTTCAAAAAATAGAAACAGAAGGAAAACTACCAAACTCATTCTATGAGACCAGTATTACCTTGATCCCAAAACCAGGCAAAGACCCCATCAAAAAGGAGAATTACAGACCAATATTCCTGATGAACTTGGATGCCAAAATTTTCAACAAGATCCTAGCTAATAGGATCCAACAGTACATTAAAAGGATTATTCATCATGACCAAATGTGATTCATCCCTGGGATGCAAGGGAGGCTCAACATTCACCAATTGATCAGTGTGATAGATCACATTAATAAGAGAAGAGACAAGAACCATATGATCCTCTCAATTGATGCAAAAAAAGCATTTGACAAAATACAGCATCCTTTCCTGATTAAAACCCTTCAGAGTGTAGGGATAAAGGGTACATTCCTCAATCTCATAAAAACCATCTATGAAAAGCCTACAGCAAATATCATTCTCAATGGGGAAAAGCTGGAAGCCTTTCCCTTAAGATCAGGAACACAAGGATGCCCACTCTCGCCATTATTGTTCAACATAGTACTAGAAGTCCTTGCAACAGCAATCAGGCAACAAAAAAGAATAAAAGGTATTCAAACTGGCAAAGAAGAATTCAAACTCTTTGCAGATGACATGATAATTTATATGGACAACCCAAAAGACTCCACCCCAAACTACTAGAACTCATACAACAATTCAGTAATGTGGCAGGATACAAAAATCAATGCTCAGAAATCAGTTGCATTTCTATACACTAACAGTGAGACTGAAGAAAGAGAAATTAGGGAATCAATTCCTTTTACAATAGCACCAAAAACCATAAGATATCTCAGAATAAACCTAACCAGAGAGGTAAAGGATCTATACTCTAGAAACTACAGAACACTGATGAAAGACATTGAAGAAGACAGAAAAAGATGGAAAAACATTCCATACTCATGGGTCAGAAGAATAAACATAGTTAAAATGCTTATGCTACCCAGAGCAATCTACACTTTCAATGCCATCCTGTTCAAAATACCAATGACATTTTTCAAAGTGCTTGAACAAACAATCCTAAAATTTGTGTGGAACCAGAAAAGACCCCAAATTGCCAAGGAAATGTTGAAAAAGAAAAACAAAGCTGGGGCATCACATTGCCAGATTTCAAGCTATACTACAATGCTGTGATCACCAAGGCAGCATGGTACTGGCACAACAACAGACACATAGACCAATGGAATAGAATACAGATTCCAGAAATGGACCCTCGACTCTATGGGCAACTAATCTTTGACAAAGCAGGAAAAAACATCCAGTAGAAAAAAGACAGTCTCTTCAATAAATGGTGCTGGGGAAATTGGACAGCTATATACAGAAGAATGAAACTTGACCACTCTCTCACACCATACACAAAGATAAACTCCAAATGGATGAAAGACCTTGATGTGAGACAGGAATTCATCAAAATCCTAGAGGAGAACATAGGCTGTAACCTCTTCGACATTGGCACAGCAACTTATTTCACAACACATCTCCAAAGGCAAGGGAAACCAAAGCAAAAATGAACTTTTGGTACTTCATCAAGATAAAAAATCTTCTGCACAGCAAAGGAAACAATCAACAAAGAGGCAATCCACGAAATGGGAGAAGATGTTTGCAAATGACACTACAGATAAAAGGCTGGTATCCAAGATCTATAAAGAACTTCTCAAGCTCAATACCCAAGAAAGAAATAATCAAATCAAAAAATGAGAAGATATGAACACCTTTCCAATGAAGACATACAAATGGCTAACAGACACATGAAAAAATGTTCAACATCATTAGCCATCAGGGAAATTCAAATCAAAACCACCTTGAGATACCACCTTACACCAGTTAGAATGGCAAAAATTGACAAGGCAAGAAACAACAAATGTTGGAGAGGATGTGGAGAAAGGGGAACCCTCTTACACTGTTGGTGGGAATGCAAGTTGGTACAGCCACTTGGAAAACAGTGTGGAAGTCCCTCAAAAAGTTAAAAATAGAGCTACCCTATTACCCAGCAATTGCACTACTGGGTATTTACCCCGAAGATACAGATGTAGTGAAAAGAAGGGCCATATACACCCCAATGTTCATAGTAGCATTGTCCACAATAGCTAAATTGTGGAAGAAGCTGAGATGCCCTTCAACAGATGAATGGATAAAGAAGATGTGGTCCATATATACAATGGAACATTACTCAGCCATCAGAGAGAAAGATTACACAATATTTGCATCAACATGGATGGGACTGGAGGAGATTATGCTAAGTGAAATAAGTCAAGCAGAGAAAGACAATTATCATCTGGTTTCACTAATTTGTGGAACATAAGGAATAGCAAGGAGATCGGTAGGAGAAGGAAGGGAAGAATGAAGGGGGGTAAACAGAGTGGGAAATGAACCACGAGAGACTGTGGACTCCGAGAAACAATCTGAGGGTTTTAGAGGGGAGGGGGTTGGGGAGAATGGGCTAGCGTGGTGATGGGCATTAAGGAGGGCATGTATTGCATGGAGCACTGGGTGTTATATGAAAACAATGAATCATGGAACACTACATCAAAAACTAATGATGCGAGGCGCCTGGGTGGCTCAGTCATTAAGCATCTACCTTCGGCTCAGGGTGTGATCCCAAAGTCCTGGGATTGAGCCTGCATCAGGCTCCTTGCTCTGCTGGGAGCCTACTTCTTCCTCTCCCACTCCCCCTGCTTGTGTTCCCTCTCTTTGTGGCTGTCTCTGTCTCTGTCAAATAAATAAATAAAATCTTTAAAAAAAAAAACCTAATGATGTACTGTATGGTCACTAACAGATAATAAATAAATAAATAAATAAATTAATTAATTAATTAAATAAAAGACATAGAGTGGTTGAATGGATTGATAAAACAAGACCCATCCATATGCTGCCTTTAAGAGACTCACTTCAGATCTAAAGACACATACAGACTGAAAGTAAAGGGCTGAAAAAAATTCCATGCAAATGTAAGAAAAAAAACCCCACACCCAATGTAGCAAGTCTTACATTAAAAAAAAATGAACTTTAAAACAACGACTGTAATGAGGGACCATGACGGACATTATATAATGATAAAGGATCAATCCAACAAGAGGATACAACCATTGTGAGTATCTATGCACCCAACATTGGAGCACCTAAATAAATAAAGCAAATATTAATACATAAATGGAGAAACTGAGAATTTAACACCTCACTTAAATCAATGGATAGATCATCCAGTCAGAAAATCAAAAGGGGGGCGCCTGGGTGGATCAGTCCTTAAGCATCTGCCTTCAGCTCAGGTCATGATCCCAGGGTCCTGGGATCGAGCCCCGCATCGCGCTCTCTGCTCAGCAGGAAGCCAGCTTCTCCTTCTCCCACTCCCCCTGCTTGTGTTCCCTCTCTTGCTGTCTCTCTCTCTCTGTCAAATAAATAAATAAAAATCTTAAAAAAAAAAACCCAAAAATCAAAAGGAAATAATATCTGTGAATGAAACATTAGACCATATGCATTTAACAGATATGTACAGAACATTCCCTACAAAACCAAAAATACATGTTTTTTCCAAGTGCATATGCAACATTCTCTAGGATAGATCACATGTTAGGCCACAAAACAAGTCTTAATAAATTTGAAAAGGTTGAAATCATATTCATTTTTTCTGACCAAAATGGATTGAAACTAGAAATCAATCATGAGAAAAAAACAAAAAAATATAAACAGTGGAGTCTAAAAAACATGTTACTAAACAACCAGTTGGTCAATGAAGAAATCAAAGGGGAAATTAAAAAATACATGGAGACAAATGAAAATGAAAACACAATGGCCAAAATCTTTGGGACACCACAAAAGCAATTTTAAAGGGGAAATTTATGGGCATCTGTGTGGCTCAATCAGTTGAGCGTCCAGCTCTTGATTTCAGTTCAGGTCATGATCTTGGGGTCCTGGGATTGAGCCCCAAGTCAGGCTCCATGCTCAGCAGGGAGTCTACTTGAGAATTCTCTATCTCTGCTCCTTCCCTTGCTCTCTCTTTCTTTCTGTGTCTCTCTAAATAAATAAGTCTAAAAAAATAAAAGGGAAATTTGTAGTGGTACAGGCCTACCTCAAGAAACAAGAAAAATGTCAAAAAATCTAACCTTACACCTAAAGAGGCTAGAAAAAAAAACAAACCCAAAGGTTAGTAGAAGGAAGGAATTAAAGATCAGGGCAGAAATAAAGATTTTTAAAAACCCACAAAAGATCAATGAAACTAAGATCTGGTTCTTTGAAAAGGTAAAATCAATACACCTTTAGCCAGACTCATCAAGAAAACAAAAGTGGGGAAAGAATCCAAATAATAAAATCTGAAACAAAAGAGAGGTGACAGCAGATACCACAGAAATACAAAGGGTTTTAAGAACTACTAAGAAAAATGATATGCCAACAAATTGAACAACCTACAAGAAATAGATAAATTTCTAGAAACACACAATCTTCCGAAACTGAATCAGAAAGAAATAGAAAATTGGAACAGGCCAATTAGTAGTAACAAAATTGAATTAGTAGTCTGAAAACTCACAATAAACAAAAGTCCAGGACCAGATGGTGTCACAGCTGAATTCTATGAAATATTTGACGATTTAATACCTAATCTCCTTAAACTATTCTAAAAAAAAAGAGGAGGAGGAGGAGGAAGAGGAAGAGGAAGAAAGCTTCTGAATACACTCCATGAGGCTAGCATTACCCTGATAATCAAAAACAGACAAAGACACAACCAAAAAAAGAACTATAGGCCAATATCCCTTATGAACATAGATGCAAACATTCTCAACAAAATATTAGCAAGCCACATTCAACAATATATTAAAAGGGTTATTCACCACTTATCAAGTGGGCTTTATTCTTTGGATGCAACAATGATTCAATATTTGCAGAAAAATGTGATACACAACATTAGCAAAATGAAGGATAAAATAATCATTTGAATAGGGGCACCTGGGTGGCACAGCGGTTAAGCATCTGGGCGTGATCCCGGTGTTATGGGATCGAGCCCCACATCAGGCTCTTCTGCTATGAACCTGCTTCTTCCTCTCCCACTCCCCCTGCTTGTGTTCCCTGTCTCGCTGGCTGTCTCTATCTCTGTCGAATAAATAAATAAAATCTTTAAAAAAAATAATAATCATCTGAATAGACAGAGAAAGCACTTAAAAAATACAACATCCATTCATGATAAAAACTCTTAATAAAGTGGGTTTAGCAGGAACATACCTCAACATAATAAGGGCTATATATGAAAAACCCGCAGCTAACAACATACTGGTGAAAAACAGTCTTTCATCTAAGATCAGGAACAAGACAGAGATCTACTTTTACTACTTTTATTAAACATAATGCTGGAAGTCCTAGACACAGCAATCAGAGATGAAACTGAAATAAAAGACATCCAAATTAGTAAGAAGAAGCTAAATTGTCACTATTTGAAGGTGACATACTATACATAGAAAACCCTAAAGACTCTACCTGAAAACTATCAGAATAAGTGAATTCAGTAATGTTGCAGGATATAAAATAAAGAAATCTGTTACATTTCATTACACTGATAATGAAATAGAAGAAAGGGAAAGTATAAAACATTGATGAAAGAAATTAAAGATGAGCAAGCAAATAAGAAGATATACCATGTTCATGGATTGGAACAATATTTCAATGTCTATACTACCCAAAGTAATCTACGGATTTAATACAGTCTCTATCAAAATACCAACAGCATTTCTCACAGAACTAGAAAAAATACTAAAATTAGTAGAGATCTAAATATACATTAATTAAACAGTTTTAGATCAATGAGCTTTTGGTTTATGAGAAATACATTTCGAGTTTATTTTTGTGTATGAAGAAAGTGGTCCAGTTTCATTTTTTTGCATGTTGCTGTCCAGTTTTCCCAGCACAACTTCTTGAAGATACTGTCTTTTTCCCATTGGGTATTCTTGCCTCCTTAGTCAAAGATTAATTGACCATATAATTGTAGGGTTATTTCTGGGCTTTCTATATTGTTCCATTGATCTATGTGTCTATTTTTGTGTCAGTATGATACTGTTTCAATTATTATCACTTTGTAATATATATTGAAATCTGAATTGTGATACTTCCAGCTTTGTTTTTGTGAGATCTAAAACCATAAAAATCCTAGAAGAGAATATAGACAGTGATTTCTCTGACACTGGCTGTCACAACATCTTTCTAGATACGTCCCCTGAGGCAAGAGAAACAAAAGCAAAAATAATCTATTGGGACATTAAAATAAAAAGCTTCTTCACAGCAAAAGAAACTCAACAAAACCAAAAGACAACCTACTGAATAGAAGATGTTGGCAAATGACATATCCAATAAAGGGTTAATATCCAAACTATATAAAGAACTGATGCAACTTAACACCCCAAAAATAAATAATCCAATTAAAAATGGGCAGAAGACATTAACAGACATTTCTCCAAAGAAGAATGTGGCTAACAGACACATGAAAAGATGCTCAGCATCACTTATTATCAGGGAAATGCAAACCCAAACCATAAGATATTATTTCATACGTGTCAGAATGGCTAAAATAAAAAACACAGGAAACAAGAGTTGACAAGGATGTGGAGAAAAAAGAACCTTTCTGCACTGTTGGAGGGAATGAAAACTGGTGCAGTCACTGTGGAAAACTGTATGGAGGTTCCTCAAAATATTAAAAATAGAAGCACCTTACAATCCAACAATCGCACTAGTGGTTATTTACCTAAAGAATATAAGAACACTAATTCAAAAGGATACATGCACTCCAATGTTTACAGAAGCATTATTTACAATAGCAAATTATGGAAGCAGCCCAAATGTCCATCAATTGATGAATGGATAAAGAAGATGTGAGACAGATAGATAGATAGATATCTATACACACACACACACACACACACACACACACACACACACACACACACAAAGAATATTATTCAGCCATAAAAAGAATGAAATCTTGCCATTTGTAATGACGTGAATGGAGCTAGAGGCTATAATGCTAAGTGAAATAAATCACAGAAAGACAAATACCATATGATTTCATTCATATGTGGAGTTTAAAAAACAAATGAACAAAGGAAAGAAACAAACCAAAAAAACAGACTCTTGACTATAGAGAACAAATAGATGGTTTCCAGAGGGGAGGTGGGTGGGGGGATGGGTGAAACAAGTGGAGGGGATTAAGACTACACTTATAATGATGAGAACTAATATACGGAATTGCTGAATCACTATACTGTACACCTGAAATGAGTATAACACTGTATAGGTTAACTACACTGGAATTAAAAGAAACAAATAAAATAGATTTCATAGTTTGTTTTTGAAAAAGCTACATCTAAAATACTTTATTTTGGGGTTTTCTTCTTTAAGGTAACCACCAAAAACATTATTCAATAGTTACAAAAGCAATAAATAAATCATTGAGATTTTTACCATTTAAGGGAGAAAAAGGTAGAAACTAGGAAATTGGGAGGAGAAAAGAGGGGTTGGCAGGCAGTCTCCAGAATGCTGTGGGTACACGCTGTGCGGGCTCTGGGGAGACAGCAGTCCTGGGCAGCCCTTCTCCATCATGGCTGCATGGAACCATGTAGAGAGTTTTAAAAAATTGACCAATGCTCAGCGCCCCTCAAGGGACCATATTTTATTTCTCTTGTCTCCAGCAGTTGGCATGGTGCCTGGCATGTAATGATTTAGTAAATGTTTGTTGAGTGAATGAGGGATTGAAGAACTAGTTGAATGCGTCATTGCACTTGACAGTTTTGTTGGAGTCACTTTTGCACTGAAAAATATTTTCTGGTTTTTGGAACTAGTTTTTTAAATAAAGGCTTGTGTGTTCAGGGGATTCTGAAAGCCGGTTATGTGAAATCATCACTCAGGCAGTTTACAGTGTAGTCTGAAACTCCCTAATCTGTCCATCCCATCCATCAACAGATGCATTCACGTATTTCTTAAATGTATTGATGTCTGGTACGGGCCTGCTACTCTGTTAAGTACTGCAGGTGAAAGATGCCGAAGACCCATTCTCTGTGCTCAAAGATTTCAAGGTGTGACTAAAAAGACACGATCTAAGTGTGTGCTATAGGCGTGCCCAGGACAACCCAGGAATTCAGAATTATTCAGTGATCAGTTGCCTTACAGCCTTGTCTTCCTGTAAGTTTGGAACTACCTCATTTCACGGTGTCTGCTGGTTGCCCAGCACAGCAACATTACTGTTTTCCAACCTTGCATACAGGACTCCTGTCCTGTCCTTTGGAATCAAGCTTGCCTTTGTCCTGAAATTAGGTGTTGAACTTGCAACGTATCATTACCTATTAATGCAGCGGCCACCCCAAAGGAACAGGCGGTACTTTCACAGTTGCCCATAGTGGTAGTGGGGTATCTAGGCCTCCTCTGGAAGGATATTTAGTAAAGGTCCCATGCTCAGTAAATGACTTTGTGAGGCCCAGAAGAAGAGGCATTTGCAGAGAGAAAGCTCGTGCCACATGAGCTTTGTCTAATTCCTTCAACTTATGCAAGGCTACCTACTGGATGCCAGGAAGTTGAAAGCTTACTGACAGTTCCCTTCACATCTACTGTTACCTCATATAGTTCCATGAACTTGGTATCATTACCCTATTTTTCTTTTTGCAGATGTGGAAGCCAAGGGTCAGAGACCTTAAGTAACTTGTCCAAAGTCACCCAGCTAGTTAGTGGAGGAGTTGGGTTTAAGGCCTGGTCTGGGC
This sequence comes from Ursus americanus, assembly GCF_024610735.1. Lineage (NCBI taxonomy): Eukaryota > Metazoa > Chordata > Mammalia > Carnivora > Ursidae > Ursus > Ursus americanus. The sequence goes on along the minus strand of NC_142158.1, from coordinate 22,966,576 downwards.
AACGCCAAAATCCATCTCACCTCCTGGCACAAAAGTACTTCTGTTTTCAGTGAGACAAAGAATTTTAGCAGCAGACTGGCTGGTCCTGCCACTTGGGGAATTATTAAATATGCAAGGTTGGGGCGCCTAGGTGGCTCAGTTGGTTAAGTGTCTGCCTTCAGCTCAGGTCATGATCCCAGGGTCCTGGGATTGAGCCCTGCATTGGGCTCCCTTCTCAGAATGGGAGTCTGCTTCTCCCTCTCCCTGCTTGTGCCCCCCCGCAACTCTCTCAAAAAAAAAAAAAAATGCAAGGAGTGGGGAAATAGATTCACTGTTGGAAAGAAAGTGCCAATTGCCGCTATTCCCATCCTCTCAGGGGAGCAGCTCAGTTAATATCAACGGAAGGTACTGGTAACCTTGCCATTACTCTTACGGGAAGGAGAAACCAGAGAGCTGAGAGTCAAACTGGATCATTTGATTCTGTTCAAGAGAAGGTGTTTTGAAGCTTCTGTCAATGCTTGTGCTCCTCAAAGACTTTTTGTTTAACGTGATCCTTAGCCCATTTTGAAATGTGCAAAGCTTGGTTCAGATTTTCAGGACCTGATGTCGGTTGTGTGGAGCAAACTGCTTTGTGGGAGAAATGGACTGAACTTAGCGTAAATTTAGGCACACACTGCTCAGGAGCAGAAGAGTGACATGGCAGGAATGAAGAGAAAGGGAAATCCCTGTGGTTGGACTGGTCAGGGTGACCTTTAAGAATTGGATGTGGTATAACTGCTGGATTGTTATGGAATATTCATCTCTTACTGCTATGACAAGACACTTTTAATCTTAAAGAAGGTGGACTTGGGTCCAATTTGGCTGGCATTGGAGGAGAGAAGGGGACAGACCCAGTGTGATAGAGAATGCAGTAAGTGCTGGAGAATGGAGCAAGATATGTCCAGGAGTCATCTAAGCCTCTTGTGAGAACCTCCCAGAATTCTGGCCAAAATATTGGTCATAGGGTTGGAGGTGGTGCAATGCTTCCTATAATTTGAATTTGTAAGTACAAGGATATCTTATAAAGTGAGGGACCTTGGGGACAGGCAAGTAACGGATGCCTTAATGGATATTTAGTTAGAGTCTCCAGCGTCCCCTTCCCTGGACATCTTGATTCCATTGGTCTGGAGTTATGCCCAGGAATTAATATTCTTAACTCAGTCCCCACAGAATTCTGATGAGCAGCCAGGTGTGGGCATGACTGGCTTCCTCTCCTGTTTTCACATCTGAGAAAGAGTAGGCCCAGAAACAGCTCGAGGCTGTTGGATGAGGTCCATTGTATCACAGAGCTTTTCTGTAGCAGAGTTGAGGACAGAAGCAAATTCTTTGACTCAGCTGAGTATACCTCATGGACAAATGGGCCTAAGATGAGTTCCTAAATTTTCTATGATACTTTCTCAGATGAGCATGTCCTTCTAAGGCCTGAAAATGGGAGACAGGTGAACAGCTGAGTGTTTCAGTGACCTGGACACCTGCCTTCCCTGGGTACTGGCTGGCTCCCAGGTGCCATGGTGTAATATCGGCCGCTGAGTTTTTCCCAAACTGCTGATCCAACCAGTGGAAGCAGATGAAGAGTACTTTTCTGGATAGCACAGCACTTTTCTCTATGGCTTTCTGGATGCACAAAGCCCTGGGGATCAAATGGCCCCTATTGTTCTTAAAGAAAATTCATACGGAATAAGCACTTTTGACATTAAAATGTACACGGGTTAAGCAGTTGTCAGCTGCAATCATCCATTCTTTCTGGGCCATCTTTCTGTCTATTGTCTTGGGTTTCATAGGCAAAACGACCTTTCAGCATTTCCAGCTGCAGTCCCGAGTCCCAACTATCTCTGTGCACCGGCCTGGAAAAGCCCCAGATGCTGGGACAGGTTTTCTGCCTGGCTACCAGTCCCTTCTCCCTCTAGTCCTTTTGCAAGCTGCTGCCAGAGAATCTTTCTGGACAGCCCAACAGGCCAGTCTTCAAAAAAATTCTGTTAACTCCTACTGGCTACAGCTTAAAACCCACCTCTTCCCCTCTGCCCCTGACCAGCCTGGTTCCCGCCCCTCCCACCAGGCAATGCAGCTGCCCCACTTAGAGCCCTGTCCCAGCTGCTTGGGGGCATTTGTGACTCTGTGCCTTTGTACCCTTTATTGCTGCTGCCTGAAAGACCTGCCCTTTTTGAGCAGACACTTCCCAAAGCAAAAAAGACAGGCCTTTCTGGCAGAGAAAATATAATGTACAAGGTGCTGTTTTCACTGTGATGTCTTTCTCCACTCACCTCTGGGCTCTGCTCATAGATCCCCATTAATACCTTGTGTAGTGACTTGATTTCATTTGTCTCTCCCGACCAGACTGCCAGCTGTCTGACAACTGTAAGTTGTGTTTATCTTTATATCTTCCTCCCTAGCAAGGCTCTGGACTCAAAGGTAGTGGAGTCAATGTTGGTTGAACAAATGATTGAAGGAATGAATTCCAGTCACCCTAGAAAGATTATTTGTCTGGGGTGAGAGAGAAGGGGCATCCTGGAGAGGCAGGCTGGCTTTGGGATTCTGTCCTCTACTTTTAGAAACCAACCCTATAAATGGCCTTAGTAATGACCAAAGGCACCATGTTTTCTTGTCCTTTAGCATCCAGGCTTTCCCGTGAATATGGTGCTAGATCTAACTCTTCTGGCCATTGGGGTTCAGGTGGGAGAAGATCAACATGTTTGAGCTAAATTCCTGGCGGTTATCCATTCATGGGACTCCATATTGCTGGGACCCTCATCTTTTACAACTTTTGGTAGTTAGTGGGACTGTTGTCTGCATAACCATGACTTTATTTATCCATCTCTTACTGATGGACTTTCCATTCACCTGCTCAGGCTACCATAGCGAAGTACCACAGAGAGTTACTGTCTCACAGTTCTCAAGCTAGAAGTCTGAGATCAAGGTGTTGGCAGGGTTGGTTGCTTTTTAAAAAAAATTTTGAGAGCGAGTGAGAGTGCAAGCAGGGGCAGGGAGGGGCTGAAGGAGAGGGAGAGAGAGAATCTTAAGTAGGCTCCACACTCAGCATGGAGTCTGACATGGGGCCTGATCTCATGAACCTGAGATCATGACCTGAGCTGAAATCAAGAGTTGGATGCTCTATGGACTAGCCGCCCAGGTGCCCCAGGGTTGATTTCTTCTGAAACCTCTCTTATTGGCTTGTAGATGGCCATCTTCCTCTATCTTCACATGGTCTTCTTTCTGTACGTGTCTGTGTTCTAATATCCTCTTCTTAAAGGACACCATATTGGATTAGAACTTGCCTCAATGACTTCATTTTAAGTTAATTACTTCTTCAAAGACCCTATTTCTAAATATAGTCACATTCTGAGGTACTGGGGTTTAAGACTTCAACAAAACAACTTGGGGGGCCCATGATTCAGTCCACAACAGACCTTTAGGTTGTTCTCACTGTTCCCATGATTTTAAAACATGTGACAGTGAAGATATCCTTTTGCATTTCTCTGTGCACACATGAGGTAATAAGGTAAATATGGGGAAATAGCATCACAGGATCTCAGTATAAAGGAATGGATTTTTGAGCTTGCCTATGTGTGATTGCTCTCCAAAAGGTTATAGATCTCCACACCCAGCATGGAATCCAATGTGGGGCTTGAACCCATTACCCTGAGATAAAGAAACGAACTGAGATTAAGAGTCAGACTGAGCCACACAGGTGCCCCTCTAGTTATTCTTTTTATAGGCACTTATTTTTACTATAGTCTAATACTTCCTACAGTTTAGATTTTTTTTTTCTTATTTAACTTTACAGTGTGAGCATGCCCCAAGTGATCAAAATCTTCTATCCTTTCTCTCCTGCTCCAGTGAGCACATTGAGGAATGAAAACCAGTGAGGCCATAATGGGGATTGGCTTGAACATAGTCTATAATTTTTAAAAATCCTTAAAAGGTAAATCAATTGCCAACTTTATCTTTGAAATTGACTATCAGTAAGAAATTACTTTGCCAGGGGAGGGGGAAGATGGCAGCATAGGATGATCCTGAGCTTACCTTGCCCCGTGGACACCCTGAGGCAACAGTTACATCTATGCAACTAACTCTGAAAAGAACCCGAAGACTGGCAGAACAGATCTTCCATAGCTAGTCAGAGAAAAACCCACAGCAAAAAGGGTAGGAGGAATAGAGAGGCCATTGGACTCCAAACCCTCAGCACAACTAACCACAAAGAGGAGGGACACCACAAGGACAGAGGAGGCAGAGGATCAGAATCCACATTAGGTGCCCCTAGCTGTGGGGATCCTCCCTGGGCAAACAAATCCCCATAACTCTGGCTTTGAAAATCAGTGGGGCTTAACTTTGGGAACTTTAGAAATTGGCAGGGCTTAGCTCCAGGAGAGGCAGATGTGATAGGAAACCGAGTCTGCATCCTTAAAGAACCAGCATGATAAATCACTTGGCGGGAGACACAACATAGAGCAGCAGTTGGAAAAGTGCTTGGGGATATATGAGAAGGAGATGCATTGAGTAATCTTAAAGCATGTGCTGGAGGGGCAGGGATCTGCAGAAGATTTCTCTGGGAACAAAAGTGCTACTGGGTGCCATTTTTCTTGCCCCACCCCCAGCTAAGATAATCAGTTGCTGGCACAAAACAATTCTAACACTCTCCGTCTAAGTTTTTGGCACTACATGCCCCACCTCAGCATTCTTCTGCAGATCTGTCCCAACCCAAAACACCCACTGGGGCAGGCATCCCTCCAAAGGAGTTCCTACCCCAGCCAGGCATCCTGCCAAAGCAGGTGGCCCCAACTAGGATCAGCATCACTCCAAAGCAAGCCCTGCACTGAGGAAGTGGGGGGATAACACCACATACCAGCATGCATTCAATTCCCACAAAAGAGTCTCTTAGCTGGCTGTGCAAGGAGAAAGTCCTGCCCTGTGGTGCACATGCAGCTGTCACAGAGGCTAAGTGCAACCAGGCCTCACATTATCACGAGGAGCAAATCATGCCAATGTGCCCATAGAAGATGAAGTGGGTCACAGCAGCCAGTTGGGCTGAAAGCCAGACCCGTCTACCAGGATGTCCATCACAACTGTAGCTCAGCCACAACAGTAGTGGGCACAGAGCCCGCATAGAGAATACCCTTAGATGCCAGGTCCTAGTGCAGAGGGGATTACACTATAAGACACCACAGGACCTCTTCTTCAAAAGACCACTACTTTGAAGACCAGGAGACTCTGATAACCTACCTAATACATAGAGAAAAACATAGAGAAATAGACAAAATGAGGAGACAGAAAATAGGTCTCAAATGAAAGAACAAGGCAAAATCACAGAGAAAGCTAATCAAAGTGGAGATAAAATAATATACTTGATAAACGCTTCGAAGTAACTGTTACAAAGATACTCACTGGACTAAAGAAAAGAGTGGATAAACTTAGAATTTCAACAAAGATGTAGAAAATATAAAAAACAACCAGTTAGAGGAACCTGGGTGGCTCAGTCAGTTGTGTCTGACTTCTGATTTCAGCTCAGGTCATGATCCCAGGGTCGTGGGACTGAGTCCCACATCAGGCTCCACAGTGGGTGTGGAGACTGCTTAAGATTTTTCTCTTTCTCACCTCCCCTCCTACCACTCATATGCTCTCTTTCTCTAAAAAATAAAACAAAACAACCTCTCCCCACCAAACCCAACCAGTCAGAACTGAAGAATACAATAACTAAAATGTAAAATACAGTAAGGGAATCAACAGTAGATTAGAGGGTGCAAAAGAACAGGTCAGTGGACTGGAAGACAGGATAATGGAAAGCAACCAAACTGAACAGTAGAAAGAAAAAGCAATAACAAATGAGAATAGATTAAGGAACAACTATGACATCATTGAGCATACTACTCACATTATAGTGTAGTGGAAGGAGGAAAAAGAAGAAGCGTGCACAAAATTATTAGAAGAAATAGCAGCTGAAAACTGCCTTAATCTGTGGAAGAAACAAACATCCAGGTCTAAGAAGCAAAAATATAAACTCAGGAGGTCCACACCAAGTTACATCATCATCATCATCATCATCATCATCAAGATAAGATCTTAAAAGGTGTAAGAGAAAAGAAAACAGTTACATAGAAGGGAAATTCCATAAGGCTACCAGATAATTTTTCATTGAAAAATGTTGTGGACCAGAAGGGAGTGACATGATACATTCAAACTGCTGAAAGGAAAAAAAAAAACACAATCAAGAATATTCTAACCAACAAGATTACCATTCAGAATTGAAGGAGAGATGAAGAGTTTCCCAGACAAAAGTTAACAGAGTTCATCACCATTAGGCCAGCATACAAGAAATGTTAAAGGGCATTAAGTAGAAAGAAAAGGCCATAACTAGAATAAAATTATGAAAGGAAAAAATTTCACTGGTAAAAGCAAACATATAGTTAAGGTAGTTTAGTCACTTATAAAGCTACCATGAAGGTCAAAACACAAAAGTAATAAAATAATTTTTTTTTTACAAAAATTAGTCAAGGGATAGGAACAATAAAAAGATGTAAAATATGACATTATATACATAAAACATGGAAGGGGTAAAAATATAGTGCTTTTAGAATGTACGTGAACATAATATAATCTGCTATACACATAGGATGTTATATATGGACCCAATGATAACCACAAACTAAAACCTGTAATTGATATCCAAAAAATAAAGTAATGCAAACATTGCAATAAGATATTAAACCACAAGGGAAGACATCAAGAAAAAAAGAAAAAAACAAGAAGAACTACAAAAACAACTAGAAAAAATAAATTCTTTAAAAAGCAATAATACATACTCACCAGTGATTACATTAAATATAAATGGACTACATGCTCCAATCAAAAGACATAGGTTGACTGAAGAGATGAAAAAACAAGACCATCTATAAGCTTCCTACAAAAGACTCACTTTAACCTAAAGCACATACAGACTGAAGTTGAAGGGAAGGAAGAAAGACATTCTATATAAGTAAAAGTGGGAGGGGAAAAGCCAGGATAGTTATACGTCTATCAGGGAAAAAAATGCTTTAGAACAAAGACTGAATCAAGAGATAAGGAAAGGTATTACATGATGATAAAGGGATCAATCCAACAAGAGAATATAATAATTATAAATATCTATGCACCCAACATTGGAGCACCTAAATACATAAAGCAAATATTAATAGATATAAAGGGAGAAATTGACAGTAATACAGTAATAGTAGGAGACTTTAACACCCCACCAACATCAATGGGTAGATCATTTTGACAGAAAATTAGTAAGGAAACAGGCTTTGAATGACATATTAGATCTGATGGACCTAGCAGATATATACAGAATATTCCATTCCCCCCAAAACCCAGGATACACGTTCTTTTCTAGTACACACGGAATATTTTCCAGAATAGGTCATGTTAGGTCACAAAACAAGTGTCAATAACTTTAAGAGGACTGAAATCATATCAAGTATGTTTTTTGACCACAATAGTATGAGACTAGAAATCAATTACAAGAAGAAAAACTGGAAAAGAACACAAACACATGGAGACTAAATAATATGCTACTAAACAACCAGTGGTTTAATGAAGAACTCAAAGAAGAAATAAAAAATACATGAAGACCATTGAAAATGGAAACACAATGATGCAAAATCTTTGGGACGCAGCAAAAGCAGTTCTCAGAAAGAAGTTTATAGTGATATAGGTCTATCTACCTCAAGAAATAAGAAAAAAAAATCTGATAATCTAACCTTATACCTAAAGAAACTGGAAAAGAACAAACAAAGCCCAAGGTTGGTAGAAGGAAGGCAATAATAAAGAATAGAACATAAATAAATAAAATAGAGACTGAAAGAATACAAGGGGTGCCTGGGTGGCTCAGTTGCTTAAGCATCTGACTCTTGATTTCAGTTCAGGTCATGATCTCAGGGTGCTGGGATCAAGCCCTGTGTCAGGCTCCATCATCAATGTGGAGTCAGCTGGGGATTCTCCCTCTCCTTCTGCCCCTCTCCCCACTCGTACTGTCTCTCTCTCTCTAAAATAAAAGGAAATAAAAATAAACAGAAAATAAATAAAAGAATACAAGAGAGCAATGATACCAAAAGCTGGTTCTTTGAAAAAATAAAATTGATAAATCTTTGCCCAGACTCATCAACAGGAAAGAGGGGACTCAAATAAAGTGAGAAATTAAGGAGGAGAAATAACAACCAACATCACATAAGTACAAACGGTTATAAAATATTGTGAAAAATTATATGCCAACAAATTGGACAACTTAGAAGAAATAAATTCCTAGAAACATACAATCTTTCAAGACCTAATCAGGAAGAAACAGAAAATTTGATTAGACAGGTAACTAGTAATGAAATAGAATCAGTAATTAAAAAAACAAAACAAAAACCTCCCAACAAACAAAAGCTCAGGACCAGATAGCTTTACAGGTGAATTCTACCAAGCATTTAAAGAAGAACTATTACCTGTTCTTATCAAACTATTCCAAAAAATTTAAGAGGAAGAAAAACTTCCAAATTCATTCCACAAGGCCAGCGTTACCCTAAATACCAAAACCAGACAAAGACATTACAAAAATATAAAACCACAGGCCAATATCCCTGATGAACATAGATGCAAAAATCCTCAACAAAATATTAACAAAGGAAATTCAACAATACATTAAACAAAAATCATTCACCACAATTAAGTGGGGTTTATTCCAGAGATGCAAGGATGGTTCAATATCTGCAAATCAATTTGATAGACAACGTCAACAAGAGGAAGGATAACAATTATATAATCTCTATAGATTCAGAAAAATCACTGCAAAATATGACATCTGTTCATGTTAAAAACATTCAATAAAATGAGGTTAGAGGGAACATACCTCAACATAGTAAAAGCCATATATGAAAAACCCACAACTAACATTATACTCAATGATGAAAAACTGAAAGCGTTTCCTCTAAGATCAGGAACAAAAAGATCCACTCTCCATTTTTATCAACATAGTACTGGAAGTCCTAGCCACAGAAATCAGAGAAGAAAAACAAATAAAGGGCATCCAAATTGGTAAGGAAGAAGTAAAACTGTTACTATTTGCAGATAACAATACTATCTATAAAAAGTCCTAAAGATGCCACCAAAAAAAAAACTATTAGAATTGATAAATGAACTCTAAAGTGGCAGGATACAAAATTAATATGTAGAACTCTGGTGCATTTCATTACACTAACAAAGCAGAAAGATAAGTTAATAATCCATTAAAGTTGCACCAAAAAATACGCAGGAATAAATTTAACCAAGGAGAGGAAGACAGCATAACAAATGCAAAGACAGCATGCTTACGGATCGGAAGGGGAGTGTCAGAATGTCTATACTACCCAAAGCAATCTACAGTTTCAGCACAATCCCCATCGAAATAGCAACAGCATTGCTCACAGAACTAGAACAAATAATACTAAAATTTGTATGGAATGACAAAAGAGTTCAAACAGCCAAAACAATCTTAAGAAGAATAAAGCTGGAGTTACCATAATCCCAGATATCAAGATATACTACAGAGCGGTAGTAAATAAAACAGGATGGTACCGGCACAAAAACAGAGGTATACATCAATGGAAAAGGACAGAGAGCCACCAAATGAACCCACACTTATATGGTCAATTAATCTATGACAAAGGAAGCACAAATATGCAATGGGGAAAAGACTGTCTTTTCATAAAGGGTGCTGGGAAAACTGGACAATTGCATGCAAAAGAATGAAATTAGATCACTTTCTCACACCATACACTAAAGTAAACTCAAAATGAATTAAAGACCTAAATGTGAGACCCGAAACCATAAAACTCTTTTTTTTTTTTTTAAAGATTTTATTTATTTGACAGAGATAGAGACAGCCAGCGAGAGAGGGAACACAAGCAGGGGGAGCGGGAGAGGAAGAAGCAGGCTTATAGCGGAGGAGCCTGATGTGGGGCTCGATCCCATAACGCCAGGATCACGCCCTGAGCCGAAGGCAGGCGCTTAACCCAGGCGCCCCCCGAAACCATAAAACTCTTAAAAGAAAACGTAGGTGATAATTTCTTAGATATTCACTTTAACAATATATTTATGAATATGTCTCTTTAGGAAAGCGAAATGAAGCAAAAATAAACTATTGGGACAATACCAAAATAAGAAGGTCTTGCACAGCAAAGGAAACCATCAACAAAACTGAAAGACAAGCCACTCAGTGGGAGAAGGTATTTGCAAATAATATATCTGTAAGGGCTTAGTACCCAAAATATATAAAGAATTTATACAAATAAATACCAAAAAAACCCCTAAATAATTTAAAAATGGGCATTAAAAAGAAGAAATACAGATGGTCAACAGACACATGAAAAGATGCTCAACGTCACTTATCATCAGTGTTTTGTATAAATGCAAATCAAAATCAAGAGATATCACCTCACACCTGTCAGAATGGCTAGAATGAAAAGGACAAGAAACACCAAGTGTTGATGAGGATGTGTTGAAAAGGGAACCCTCATGTGCTATTGGTGGGAATGTGAATTGGTATATGCACTCCGGAAAACATGGAGGTTTTTCAAAAAATTAAAAATAGAAATAACATATGATCACATAATTCTACTTCTGGATATTTACCCAAAGAAAATAAAAACACTAATTTGAAAAGATACATACACCCTTATGTTTATTGTACCATTATTTACAATAACCAAGATATGGACGCAATCCAGGTATCCAATGATAGATGAATGGATAAAGAAGATACACACACACACACCCCTACACACACACACACACACACACACACACACACACACACTCTCTCTCTCTCTCTCACACCATGGAATTTTATCCAACCATATAAAATATGAAATCTTGTCATTTGCAACAACATAGGCGGACCTAGAGGATATTTTGCAAAGTCAAATAATTCAGAGACAGAGGACAAGTATCCTCTGATTTCATGTACATGTGAAATCTAAAAACCAAAACAAATGAACAAAGAAAACAGAAACAGACTCCAAGAGAATAAACTGGTGGTGCCAAAGAGAAGGTGGGTTGGGGGATAGGTGAAAGAGGTGAAGGGGATTAAGAGCTATAAACATCTAGTTATAAGTAAGTCATAGAGATGAGAAATACAGCCTAGGGAATATAGTCAATAATATTGTAATAATGTTATACGGTGACAGATGGTGATTACGCTTATCGTGGTGAGCACTAACATACAGAATTGTCCAATTAATGTGTTGTACGCCTGAAACTAATACAACTGCATATCAATTATACTTCAGTAATAAACACATTAGAAATCATTTAGACATATCTCACAATCCATCAGAATAGAGGCTGAGGTCTGCTTCTCCACAGCCCCGTTTAACCTGCCACCTGCTAAGCAACTTGACTGAGGCTCTTGGTTAAGTGGGATGTGTTTGTGTAAGAAATATGGTCCTTTGAAGCAAAACTGCTTTCAGTCTGTAACGTTGAATGATCTTCTGAAAACCTACAAAGAAACGTCTTTTTTATGACAGAATGAGTTCACTGCCTTCTCTGGTGTACCAGACTTGAATTGCTATTATTAAAGATAATTTATCCCAATGTCAATAAAAAAGACTAGGAGAAAGAATCTCAGCACAGAACAGTAATAAAGTACACATTCCTCAAAGTTATCTGAGACCTTTGAAAATCTCCAACCCACAAGCATATTTTGCATTGGTAGCTCTCGTATGAATAAAATATTTAAATTAAACTTAAGGTATGTCAACACTAAACATAGCTCAAGTTAAAATATTGAGCCTGGTTCACATAACTTTGGGGTTTTTTAAATGTGTAAAAGCTTGTAATAATGATTTGCAAACTAGATGCTAATTATACTGGGGGAAAAAAACCCCAATAACATAGGACTGCTGTGAACCGGGTAAATGCATACATAACGCATAAACTCACTGCAGTCATTTGAGCATCAGTCTTGGTGAGGTAAAGTGAGAAGTATTTCAAGAGGAAAGCACAATTTACAATGCCAACGTGTTGCCTTTTGCATGTTGCAGAATCATGGTTTCCCATGAGTCTGCAGCAGGTAGAGGTGGGAGAATTACAAGAAAGTGCTACAGAGGGGAGGGGGGTGGGGGAATGGGATAGACCGGTGATGGGTAGTAAGGAGGGCACATATTGCATGGTGCACTGGGTGTTATACACAACTAATGAATCATCGAGCCTTACATCGAAAACCGGGGATGTACTGTATGGTGACTAACATAATATAATAAAAAATCATTATTAATAAAAAAAATAAAATAAAATAAAATGTATACATTAAAAAAAATAAATAAATAAATAAAAATCAATGAAGACCCCCCCCCCCAAAAAAAGAAAGTGCTGAGAAGTTTTGCAACTGAGCAGGTTAAGGGCTTAACGCAAGGTCACCAGTGCTGCCATTGTTTTCGCGGAGTCACATGGGGACTCCATGAGTGGGTAACCTCTTAATGTTTCCCAGCGTTAAAGTCTCAAACTTTCTTTAAAGTCTAGGTTTTATAGTATTTCTTGAGGTAGATTTAAAAGAAAGCAAGGGAGCAGTCAAAAGGCATGAGAAGTGACAGACCCTCTTTCAACTAGAAGTCATAAATTACCTCTCTGTTCAAAGATCTAAAATTCCCAAAAGTGGATGGCTTTTCTGAATTGGTGGAAAGTAATGACATCTTGTGGCCACTTAGGGTAATTGCAGGCAACTCGTTGCATTATAAAGCCAAGTTTTCATTCATTTTTCTCCTCCCACTGTTCCTTCCTGGGTAGGTGTGTTAGTTCATTCATTCACACTCTTAACTCTTAAACAGTAAATGACAGTCTATTGGGGTAAAGGTCAGATTTGATGACTGTGTTCCTGTAGCGTCAAATACTGCACTGTCCTCTCTCTACCTTAGAAAAAACAAACAAAAACAAGGTGTTACTACCCTTTTTTAAATTAGGAACCTGATATCTGACGAAGTTGAGTAACTTTCCCAAGGCCACACAACCAGTGAGTGATAGCGTCAGCATTGGCTTATTGGGCTGCCTTCTTGGATGGAGATCTGTTATTGCCAAACTATGTAAGCTAATTTTGAGAATTATATCAAAAACTATTCTTGTGCTATTAGTTTGAATAAATTGTAGCTAGAATTTGTTTTTTAAGACTTGTTAATTCTAAATGAAGAATGATCCCTTTAGAAACACAGAAACATCCATAAATGGTCATGGGCTTCATCTCCCCAGAAGCACATTTGTAATGGGGATTTCACTTTAAGTAGAAGAACTTTGTTTGGGAAGTGATTGAGGAAGGATCTGGAATGTGGGAGACAGGGAAGGGATGGAAAATAATACAAGGTGCATTCATTAGATTAATGGGGCACGGTCTGCTGAGGATCTCTGGGAGACAGTGTAAAGCACACCACAGAGTTGTCCCACCTGAGAAAAGAGGAGACTAGGGTATTGATGGACCAAATCTGTTTTGTCATTGAAACGATTCCTGAGCACCATGGCATGTCCTGCAAGCAGGCAAGCTATGATTAGCAGCACGGGCCCTGGGCATAGTTGCAGGAGATTTCAATGAGAAGCTGCTGCATGCTCAAGGGAGGTGAGTGCTGAGAGGAGATAGGTAAGCAGTTGCCACACAGATCCGTATATCCCCTACACAGATACACCTGCTCTTCCCATATCTGATATTATTACCACTGTGATTCACATGTCTGGCACCATACAACATGATGAGATAAATAAAGGTAAAGACATGAGATCTCTACATACCACAATAGGCTAGTTGAAAATGCATATACACTTGAAAAAAGTAATATCAAGTTTATTACTAAGTGTCAAAGTGAGTAAGGAAGATATCAAACACTATAGGTTCAGAGAAGGGAGAGATCAGAAAGCCTTTCTAAGGAAAAACTCCAAGGAATGATGGGATTTGGGCAGGGAGAGGGAAGGGGGAAGGTGAGATTGAAGCAAAAGTATAGGCAAGTGCACATGAAACATTTGCCAGGATAGATCAGCTGTTAGGCAACAAAACAAGTCTCAATAAATTTAAGAACACTGAAATTATATCAAGTATCTTTTCTGATCATGAAACTTTAAAAGTGGAAAGCAATTACAAGAAAAAAAAACTGGAAAGAACCACAAACACATGGAAGCTAACCAATATTCTATTAAATAACCAATGGGTCAATGAAAAAAATCAAAGAGGGAATTTAAAAAATCCCTGGAGACAAAATAAAATGGAAAAATAATGGTTCAAAATCTTTAGGATGCAGTAAAAGCCTTTCTAGGAGGGAAATTTATACACATAACTACTTCAAGAAACGAGAAAAATCTCAGACGATCTAACCTTACACTTCAAGGAACTAGAAAAAGAACAAAGCCTGAAATTAGTGGAAGAAAATAATAAAGATTAGAATGGCAATGAATAACAGACTAAAAAAATAAAAAATAAAATAAAAAAGACCAGTGATACTAAGAGCTGGTTCTTTGAAGAGATAAACAAAATTGAAACTTTAGCCAGACTCATGAGAGAGAGAGAGAGAACTCTAACAAAATCAGAAATGAAACAGAAGTTAAACTGACCACAAAAACTCAAAGGATTATAATAGTATAAAAAAGTGAAGGGAATAAAGTCCTAGAAACACATAATCTTCCAAGACTGAACCAAAAAGAAATACAATATATGAACAGACTGATTACTTGTAATAAAATTGAGTCAGGAGTAAAAAATCTCCCAAGAAACAACAGTCTAGGACCAGATGGCTTCACACATTAATTCTGACCAAATATACACTTATTTCTCTATCTATCATCTATCTATCTATCTATCTATCTATCTATCTATCTATCTATCTATCATCTATCTATCTATCATCTATAGACTGTGCGCACACATGTGTGAGTGGGTGTGGGGAGGGGCAGAGGGAGAGGGAGAATCTTAAGCAGGCTCCACACTCAGCATGGAACCTGACACAGGACTTGATCACATGACCCTGAGATCATGACCTGAGCCGAAAATCAAGAGTCAGACGCTTAACCGAATCACCCAGACACCTCTGATCAAACATTTAAATAAGAGTTGAAAGAGAGGGAAGATGGCAGAGTAGGAAGATCCTGAACTGACCTTGTCCCACAGACACACTGAAACAAGAACCACACATATTACAACTCACTCTGAAAATGACCTGAAGACTCTCAGAACAGATCTTCCACAGATAACTGTAGAGAGAAGACCACATCAGAAAGAGTGGGAGTATACACAGTCAGGAATCAAACCCCCAGACTGACTAACTACCAAATAGAGAGACATCACAAGCACAGAAAAGTGAGGGTATCAGACACCACCCTGGGCACCTGTGGCCTTGGGGACCTGTACGGAAAAAACAAGTCCACATAATGCGTAGCTTTGAAAATCAGCAGGGCTTAACTACAGGCGAGCTGGAGGACTATATGAAACCAAGTCTTTTGCCCTTAAAGAGCCAGCATGCTAAATAACTGCATGAGACACAGCCTAGGAGCAGTTTGAAAAGTGCCCGGGGTATAGAGGCAGATTTGCTGACTAATGTTGGGACAAGTGCCACAGGAGCAGAGAACTGCAGATTTCTCCAGGAACAAATGTGGTGGTAGGGGCCATTTTTCTTGCCTTCTCCCAGCCTAAACAGCTGGATGCTTATGAGAGCCAGTTCTAACACTCTCCAACTACCTTACTAGCATCATGTGCCCTGCTCTAGTGTTCCCCTGTAAACCCACTCCACCCAACCTACCTGCTGTAGAAGGGACCCCCTTAAAGTGGCTCCTATCCTGTTATACCCAGCAGGCAATTTTGGCCAACACCAGCACCACTCCAAAGTGACTCCAGCCCTGGGGAGGAAGGAAGCTAACCCACCCACACAACAGAGCTCCTACTGTTCCTACAGACAGGCCTTTCAGCTGGCTGTGCAGGGAGCAAGTCCTGCCCTTCAGTGCGCCCAGAACTGTCACGGGCTAACTGTAGATAACCAGGCTGTGGGCTGATCCCTTCCATGAGCCTGTCCAGAGCAGCTGCGGTAGTGCCTTCCAGCGGCGAGGGGAGAAAACTCTGCCTAACAGTGCTCCCTAGAAGGTAAAGCATGTCATTGCAGCTCGCTGGATTGAAGGCTAGCGCCCACAAGGGAGCACCCCTAGAGCACCTGGTTATGGTGACCAGGGAGGACTGTGTTACAGGTCACCACAGGACCCAATGATCAAGTGGCATTTATTCCAGGAATGCAAGGATAGTTCAACAATCACAAATCAATCAGTGTGATACATCTAACTAACAAGAGAAAGGATGAAAAGATATGATTATCTTAACAGAGGTAGAAAAAGTATTTTTAAATATAGCATATATTCATGGTAAAAACTCCCAACAAAGTGGGTTTGGACGGAACATACCTCAACATATAATACAGGTTGTATATGATAAAATCATGGCTAACATCATACTCAATGGTGAAAAACTGAAAAATTTTTGTTCTAGAATAGGAACAAGACTAGGATGTACACTCTCACCACTTTCATTCAACAATTAGAAATCTTAGCTACAGCAATCAGACAAGAAGTAAAAAAATATTTAAATTAGTAACAAAGAAGTAAAACTATCACCATTTGTAGATGACATACTATACTCCATTACAATGCTATTAGAACTAATAGATGAATTCAGCAAAGTTCCAAGATATAAAATCAACACAAAGAAATATGTTGCATTTCTGTACACTAAAAAAAAAAAAATTGGGCAGAAATAAATTAAGGAAAAAAAATCCTATTTACAACTGCACCAAAAAGAATAAACTACTTAGGGTACCTGTCTAGCTCTGCCAGTACAGGATGTGACTCTTGATCTCGGGGTTCTGAGTTTGAGCCTCATGTTAGGCATGGGGTGGAATGAATGAATGAATGAATGAAGTAAATAAAATAGGAATAAACAACTATGAAAACTGTGAGACACTGAAGAAAGAAATTTAAGATGATACAAATAAATGGAAAGATATACCATACATGAATTGGAAGAATTAATATTGTCAAAATATCCATCCTATCAAAGCAGTCTGCAGATTCAATGCAATCATCATGAAAATACCAATATTATTTTTCACAGAACTAGAACCAATAATCATAAACTTTCTGTTGAACAACAAAGGACCCCCAACAGCCAAAGCCATCTTGAGAAAGAAGCATAAAGGTACACATACCATGCTCCCAGACTCCAAACTGTACTAAAAACTATAGGAATCAAACAGTATAACACTGGCATAAAAATAGGTACATAGACCAACAGAACAGAACAGGAGCCCAGAAATAAACCCACACTTATACGGCCAATTAATCTATGACAAAGAAGGCAAGAATGCACAATAGGGAAAGAATCTCTTCAATAAATGCTGTTGGAAAAACTGGACAGCTACATGGAAAAGAATGAAACTGGACCACTTATAACATACACAAAAATATACTCAAATTGGATTAAAGACCTAAATGTAAGACATGAAACCATAAAATTCCTAGAAAAAAACATAGGCAATAAATTGTTAGACATCAGTCTTAGCAATATTTTACTAGATCTGTCTCCTCAAGCAAATGAAAAAAAAAGAAAAAAGCAAATATGAACAATAGGAACTGAATTAAGCTAAAAAGTTTTCCTACAGTTAAGGAAACCATCAACAAAACTAAAAGGCAGCATACTGAATGGGAGAGGATATTTGCACATGATCTATGTGATAAAGGGGTTAATATCCAAAATATACAAAGAAGTCAAGCCATGCAACTGAACAGTAAAAGAACTAATCCAATTAAAAATGGGCAGAAGACCTGAATAGACATTTTCCAAAGAAGATGCACAGATGGTCAACAGATACATGAAAATTAGCTTAATCACTAATGATAAGGCAGTATAAATCAAACCCACAATGACATCACCTTACACCTGTCAGAATGGCTAGTATCAAAAAAATAAGAAGTAGTGTTGAAGATATGGAGAGAAGGCAACCCTCATGAAGAGTTGGTAGGGATCCAGTTGGTATACTGGTGCAGCCATCATGGAAAACAGTATGGAGTTATTCAGAAAATTAAAAATAGAAATAGCATAGAATCTAGTAAGTCCACTGCTGGGTATTTACCTGAAAAAAATGAAAATACTAATTCAAAAAGATAGATGGACCCCTATCTTTAGTGCAGCAGTATTTACAATAGCCAAAATATGGAAGCAACCTAAGTGTCCATCGAAACATGAACAAATAAAGAATATATGGTATAGATACATAATAGACTATTACTTGGCCATAAAAAAGAGTGAAATATTGTCATTTGAGGCAATATGCAGAGACTTAGAGTTATACTGAAGTCTTTCTTCTTGAAATTGGTAAGAAAATATGCACTACGGCTCCTAGTCAATGCATTAAGGCATGAAAAAGAAAAGATACAATCATTGGAAAAAAGAAATAAATCTTTTATTAAAAACAAATGCTATAATTTTATGAACAGAAAATCCTATATTAAATACATACAGATAAATTTTAGGATCAATGAATAAGCTTAGTAAAGTCATGAAATACAAGGCCCCTATACAAAAATATTTTTATAATAATAAACAGCAAAGAAAAGGAAAATATCTAGACACAAATATATACATTACAGGATCCTATTTTATATGAAGTTCAAAAACCAGCGAAACCCAAAGTATATTATAAGCAGTCATGGTAGTTACTTTTGAGAAATAGGAAGTACTAGGACATACTTCTGGAGTACTGGCAATGCCCTATTTCTTGACTTAGATGGTGGTTACACAGATGTTCACTTTGTGATAGTTGAGCCATACATTTATGTTGTGTTCACTTATCCGTATGTTAAAATTTAACATAATAAAATTAAAAAGTCAGATACACTGGTTTATAAGTAATGATATCTATAAGCATAATTTACAATATATATAATTTTGGTTTTAGAAACATTATTTAAATGAGATTGAGAAAAAACAAACAGTAATTTATAACCACATAATTCAACCATTAAATCGTGTCAAAAATACAAAGACACAATAATACAAGGATGTACCAGCACGGTATGACTCAGAAGTAGACAGCTCCAGAAGCAATGTCACTATGATGGTGACAGGTTGTTCTTCACCTCACTCCCACTCACAAGAACAAGTAACAACTATTCATGGACAATACACCACTGAGGGAGCCCTAGAACATGGGAGTACAGCTGAAGCAACCCCTGAGGTGCAGATAGACTGCATTTAGAAGGGTAAGAAGAACGCCTATAATCTGACTGCATTGCTCCTTCCTGAGGTCAGTGCAGAACCATGCCAAGAGGTCTGCACTGGGCCCATAGTTAGTTTTTCCAATGTGAAAAGACAGCCTGGGGTGACATACAGTTCCCTCTAGTATTGTGGGTCACATTGTGAGAGTGTCTACTCTGGTTTTACCCCATGGGAATAGGCTCAACCACTGGGAATCTGATTATGATGGAGAAGGGAAGAGGGTATTATTAAACACCCACACTTTGATACTGGCAAACTGAGTTCCTACCTACAGAGCCCAGTAGTAGTCCCAACTTGTGTGTTTTTTTTTTTTTAAAGATTTTTTTATTTATTTGACAGAGATACAGCGAGAGAGGTAACACAAGCAGGGGGAGTGGGAGAGGAAGCAGGCTTCCCGCCAAGCAGGGAGCCCAATGCGGGGCTCGATCCCAGGAACCTGGGATCATGACCTGAGCTGAAGGCAGACGCTTAACAACTGAGTCACCCAGGTGCCCCCCAACTTGTATCTTTGCTCATCTGTAGAACCAAGCTGGTGACACACTCTGACCAGGGAACTAATGGGATACATGTCTGCCTCATGCAGTTCCTCAAACAAGGAGTTTTACCAGTCCTAGAGCATGGTGTGTCCATGCCCAGGCAGAAGAGATAGTTGTAGGCACACCCACTAGGGAGTGAGCATGGCTCTTGCTCTCTCCCCCTATCCTCAAACAGAAAGCCTATTTGGAAAATTCGGGAATTGCCTGAAGTGGGCCATACCAGCCCCCCTCAGGCAGGAAAATTAAGTCACAGCCCCATTGGCCTTAGAGCATGGCCCCCAGCTCCACCTGACAGGAAAGGCTGGCAAATATACTTGGCAGCTGTGTAATCCAGCAAGGCCCAAGCTGAGAGGAGGATGGGCTGAGCTATCACTCTCAGGGAAAACCCAGCACTGGGCATGGAGGGTTTTCCTGCTATGCTGAGGCTTTGCCTCTGCCATTCACTGCAGAGTGTCTCCCATACCCATCTGACAGGAAAGGCTAACAAAAACACTTGGAAGCTGCTATGTAACCCAGTGATGCTTGAGCCAAGAGGCAGGAGAACAGCACTGATCACCCTCAAAGCCAAGCCACTGGCCCTGTTCAGCCAGGAAATTTGGAGTATGGGTCAGCTTAAATCAAGACCCCAAACAAAGAGCCTTACTTATAAAGTGGCTCAGGAGCTGCTTCTCTTGCTATACCCAAGCAAGAATACTAAGTCATAGCCCCATTTATTGCTGAATACAGACTTCAGCCCGCCTAACCAGGGAGCCTTATAGAACACATGGGAAGCTGCATCACACATCACACAGCTGTGCTTAACAGTGGAACTTGAACAGAAAGCACAGCCCATAGCTTTCCCTGACTGCAGAGGAAAACAAATGGCCTCACCTGATCAGGATATTCAGTCTGCACTCTTTGTGTGACGCTGTTTCCAAACAACGAGCCCTGCAGAGCCTCAGACCTGTTCTGCTGCTCCAGCAGTTCAGGGAAACTAATTAATAGCTCCACCTATTGCTAAGAACAATACCCAGTCCTTACGTAATAAGCCTGATGAGAGAATCCAGGAAACTTTGGAGACCATCCTACAGCTTCACTTGGGCAGGGAACTGAGTAGCAATCATCTACAGCTGTTCTCAGTAAGTAACACATCCCCACTCCATGCCTGACCTCAGAGCTTGAACAGCTGCCTTGCACAAAAATATATACTAATATCAGGCATCTTCTGCCAAAGGAAGTTACCAACAGACACATCCAGACACCCAAACTGAGTTGACTAGTGAAGAACTGTCTATGCCAAAACAAACCTGCAAATTCTGAAAGAGAGTCCTGCTTACTCAAATGTGCAGATACAAATGTAGGGAATCAAGGATCACAAAAAAATTGGGTAAATAGGACACCACCAAAAAACCAAATAAATCTTTAGTAACTAACCTTAAAAATGTGGAGCTCTAAGAACCATCACACAAATAATTCAGAATAATCTCTTAAAGAATTTTCATAAATTACAATAACATGCAGACAGGCAGCCAAATGAGATTAGGAAAACAATGAACAAATCAAGAAGTTCAAGAAAGAAATAAAAATCATAAAACAAAAACACAAATACCACAGCTAGAAATACAATAACTAAGCTGAAGAATTTAATAGAGTTTCAAAAACAGACTTGACAGAAGAAAGAACTAGCAACCTGAAAAATAGGATATTCAAAATTTTCTGTTCAGAGAAGCAAAAAAAAAAAAAAAAAAGAAAAAAAAAAAGGAAGGTCTACAGTACTTATGGAACAGAATGCAAAGAAACAATATTCACATTGTGGAAATTCCAGAAGATGAGAAAGAGAAAGTCTTAGAGAGTCTATTTAAATCAATAATGGCTGAAAATTTACAAACCTGGGAATTTACAAACCAGACCCAAGAGGCTCAAAGTACCCCAAATAGGTTGAAATAGACTAGGGCTACATAGAGATACAGTATAATTAAACTCAAAAATCAATGACAAAGAATTTTGAAAGCAGCAAGAGAGAAGAGAAAAGCTCGATACAAAGTAACTTCCACAAAACTATCAGATCTGAAAATGGAAACTTTCCAGGCCAGAAGAGAATGGGGTGACATATTCAAAATTTAAAGGAAAAATTTGTCAACCAAGAATACGATACCTAGCAAAGTTGTCCTTCAGAAATAGATCAAGACTTTCCCAAATAAACAAAAGCTGAGGTCATTCATCACCCGTAGTCTTGTTTTACAATAAATTACAAAGGAAGGTTTTTGCTCGTAAATAAAAAGAGGATAAGTAACGTCACAAAGACATAAGATAGTAGTGTAAAATTCCCTGGTAATGGTAAATATATAGTCCAAGTTAAAGTCTGTAATATGGTAATGGTGGTACATAATTCACTTACAACTCTAGTTTAAAAGTTAAAAATAAAAGTAATAAAAAAATCATACTACAATAATCTGTACTAGTTATACTATATAAAAATATGTAAATTTAACATTAACCTCAAATGTGAGAGGGATGAGAAGTAAATTGTAAAGTGTAGGAATTCTACTGAAGTTAATTTGTTATTAGTTTAAAATGGTTATAAATTATATAGCTGTAATTTTAAGAGATTTTATGTAAGTTTCATAGTAATTACAAGGAAATAGCCACAAGGGAATAATGTAATAAAGAAGTCAGGGTATACTGACACCACAAGACCTCAAAACACAAAAAAGACAGCAGGACATGAAATAAGGAATAACATTTATAAAACAGAAAATAAGATAGCAATAATGGGTCCTTACATGTCAATAACCACTTTAAATGCAAATGGACTGAATTCTCCAATCAGAAGACACAGAATAGCCAAATAAATGCAAAGACAAAAATCCAATGATATGCTACCTACAAGAGACTCACTTTACCCTTAAACTCAGACTAAGAGTGAAATGATGGAAAAAAATTTCAAGCAAATTATAACCAAGTAATAAACTCCCCCCAAAATCAGGGGTAGCTATACTTAGACAAAATAGACTTTAAACTAAAAATGATAAAAAGAGACAAAGATGGTCTTTGGTGGACAAAGAAGGTCTTTATATAAAGGGGTCAATACATCAAAAAGTTAAAAAAAAAAAACTCAGGGTGCCTGGGTGGCTCAGTCAGTAAAGCATCTGACTCTTGATTTCACCTCAGGTCAAGATCTCAGGGTTGTGAGATCAAGCCCCACGTTGGGCTCTACACTCAGCACAGAGTCTGCTTGAAAATCTCTCTTTCCCTCTCCCCCTCCCCCACTTGCACACTCTCTAAATAAGTAAAATCTTTTTAAAAAAGATTTTATTTATTTATTTATTTATTTATTTATTTATTTATTTATTTATTTGACAGAGAGAGGGAGAGAGAACACAAGCCAGGGGAGTGGGAGAGGAAGAAGCAGGCTCCCCACTGAGCAGGGAGCCCAATGCAGGTCTCTATCCCAGGACTCTGGGATCATGAACTAAGCCAAAGACAGTTGTTTAACCAACTGAGCCATCCAGGCACCCCCAAATAAGTAAAATCTTTTAAAAACAGTTAAAACCACTGTAAATATCTATGCAACTTTTCTGTAAGTAAGTTGATTTTAAAATTAAAATTAAAAAAATGATTGCTTGGGCTATATAAAAATCCATGAGAGAGCAGACAAAAGGCAATATGTGGAATGCACTTAGACAGTATGGTCATCCAAGAGAGTGCTTCTTGTAACTTGCTAGTGGTGGCAGTGATGGAGAAAAGTTGAGAGAATCAAGAGTTATTTAGAACATGCAACAGATAGGAATTAATGTGGATACAGGGCTGACAGGTGATGGTGATGCTATTCACTGAAATAAGAAACAGTAGAGAATATCCAGGCTTAGAGAGAATGATGAGTTACATTTCATACAACATATAGGAGATGCCTTTGAAATGTCCACAAGGAGAGTTAGGTTAAGCAGTGAAGATTAACAGTTCTAGAACTCAGGGAAGCGTTCAGGACTGAAGATAAAGTTTGAAACTTGTGTATCTTAGGTCTTTACCTTGGAAACACACCTAACTTGGGGGCAAATGAAAAACGAGGAAGTAATGATCAGAAAATGAAGAGGAAAACATAAAAGGGCAAATGGTATGATAACCAACAGAGACAGGGGAAGACTGCCTCATGGCCCAGTTCCTGCACTAGTATTCAGAGTAAGCATTCCCTGCTTGCTACTCAATGATACCTTATGAAGGCTCCAGTATTTCTAACCTTGGATCAAGTCAGAACATGAGGACTGGGACCTTCACACTTGTGGCCGATTGCATGATGTGGAACATCTGCAAGGCATTAAAGAGAGATGTAGTGCATAAATGCAGGACCACTTATAGTCTTATCTTCTAGGAATCTGCCATAAAAGATTTGGGTCCGAGGATCTTCAAAATGTTGAGCTTGTGTTTGGATTTGGGTTGATTAACCTCTCTCTCATTTGCAAAGTCTTACAAAGTAAAAATGGTATTATCATATAAGGCGACATACTTTGAACTCTTATTGGATGGAGAACTGGAAACCATTTTGGAAGGCTTGGAAACAAACCACAGTAACAACTAACCAGGGTGCTAGCAAAGGAGGTTAGTTGAGGAGAGATAGACATAAGATTTGCAGACTGTGGAGCAGCTGAGATCAGTGTGGCTGAGCAGAGACACTGGGTGACCGTATGGAACTTTTGACCTGATTTGGAGAGCTGGGATAGTCTCTCCTTGCTGATCTTTGGTTTTGGGTATTCTGAGAGCAGAGTTCAGTTTCTGATGCTAGATTTTGAGGTGGGGGTGGGGGTTGGACACACATACGGGTCCTGGAGCTCTTCTTATTTGGTACATGCTTTCCTCACTGTACAATTCTGGACCAGGACATAAAACTGGAAACTGTTTTAAGTTCATATTATTATGTTCTCAAAGGCAGTTGAGTGACATCAGATTCAGGGTGGTGTAAGATAATCCCTCTTTTCATCTACCATTTTAAGTAATGAATAAAACATCTATCCATTAACAAAAGTTCCTTGTGGATGTTGTAGGATCCAGCATCATGTGTCAAGGGAGTCTCATTAACCTATACAACTGGTAATAGGCAGATAAGCCTTGGTACTGTCTGTGGAATAAGCAGAGCTAGCAACATACTCTAATCCCTCTTGCCATGGTTAGTAAAAACCCTGAAGAATGCTGACCTAGGCAGATACCCACAGATAAGAAAGAATTTGCAGAAGGTCCATCCTTCCCAATTGGAGAACCAGAATGCCATTGAAGCCCCCCAAAAAAGTGTATATATTTATAATCTATATGAATATATACTTATATTCATAATCTATGCAAATATGTATTTATAATCTATGTATGTGTATATGTATATATATATATATATTTATATATATACATATACACACACATATATCTTTTTTAAAGTTTGGTCATAGTGGAGATGGTAAGAGGAATTTTTCTAGCACTGCCAACTACTCCAAGGCAACACTGCATGGAGCCAAACTATCCAATAGTGGAGACCTCTCCCACAGTGGAAAAGGAGAACAGTGAGTGAGTTGTGTAGGATATGGTTGAACAAACCTATTTCTCTCCAACGGCCCACAGAGTACTGATATTCCCCTGATGGGAATATCAAAAGGCATTAAATGGGTGCAGTTCTTTCTGACTCTACCCATGAATTCAGCAGGGAGCAGTCATGAGCCTCTGGGAGTACCTCAACCAGAGATCTCCCCACAAGGCCCACAGGTACTTCAAATGCTCTTAGTTCTAAACCTATACTTCTCACTGTGTGGTCAGCTCCTTGTGAGCACTTCTTACTGCAGTGGTGGGAGCAAATCTAGTAAGTGGAGATCGTAAGAGGAATTGTTCCAAGCAATGGAAGATAAAATAAGTAAACTAGAATACAGGAATTTTGAAACAACCAAGTCAAAGCAGAACAAAGGAAAAAGAATGAGAAAGAGCAGAAAAACCTGTGATCTATGGGCTCCATCAAATGAACAAATATTAGGATAATTGGGATTCCAGAAATAGAAGGACAAGAGGGGAAGAATGTATTAAAAAAAAAAATAGCTGAGAACTTCCCAAACCTGGGGAAGGACTTGGACATCCTAGCTCACAAAGCTAACAGATCACTCTTATCTAAATGCAAAAAGATCTTTTCCAAGACACATTATCATGACACTGTGAAAAATTAAGATAAAGAGAGGCTCCTAAAAGCAACCAACGGAAAAAAAGAGACTAGTCTACAAAGAAGCCCCATAAGGCCATCACCATATTTCTCAGCAGAAGCCTTATCAGGAGAGAGTAGACTATCAGGAGAGAGTAGACTGGCATATCCAGATCAGGAGAGAGTAGACTGGCATATCCATTAGGTTGAAAAAAAAATTACCAATCAAGAATACTCCTTTGGCAGAGTTATCCTTTATTTATTTTATTTTTTAAAAAGATTTTATTTATTTATTTGACAGAGAGAGATAGCCAGCGAGAGAGGGAACTATAACTATAACTATAATAGCTATAAAATTATTTTTATTACTAATTAATGGATACACCAAATAAAAAGATGTAAATTGAGACATCAGCATAAATCATGGGGGATGGTTGAAAAGTAAATGGATAGAAATTATTTATGCAATTGAAGTTGTATTCGCTTAAAATAGATAGCTATTAGATGTACTAGGAAATCCTCATGATAACCACAAAGCAAAAGCCTGTAATACATTTAAAAGTGATAAAGTAAGAAGAACCAAAGCATACCACTAAAAAATTCATCAACTCACAAAGAAAGACAGCAAGAGAGGAAAAAATAAATACAAAACAATCAGAAAACAATAAAATGGTGATAGTAATTTCTTATCAATAATGGCATTAGTTAGTGCTTACATTTTGCCATTAAAAGACACAGTGGCTGAGTGATGACAAAACAAAACTCTATGCTTCCTACAAGAGACTCTCTTAAGTTTTAAGGACTCACAGGCTGAAAATGAAGGGGTGGAAAAAGATACTTCAGCCAAACCCAAAGAGCGCAGAGGTAGCTTATATCAGACAAAATAGACTTTCAGTCAGACTGTGCCAAGAGAGAAAGGAAGTCATTATATACTGATAAAGGAGTAAGTTCATGAGGGAAACATAATGATTCTAAACATATAAGTCCCCATATTGGACTACCTAATATATTAAATAATTATTAACAGATCTGAAGCAAAAAGTAGACAGCAATGCAATAACAGTAGGGGACTTTAATACACGATTTACAACAATGCAAATTATTCAGACCGAAAATCAGTAAGGAATTAATAGACTTGAATGACATTTTAGACTAAATAGACCTAATAGACATATACAGAAATTTCTACCCAGCACCAGCGGTGTATATTCTTCTCAAGCATACGTGAGATATTCTTTAGGAGAGTTCACATGATAAGTCACCGAACATGTTTTAGCAAATGTAAGAAGATTGAAATCACACCAAGAGGGGCGCCTGGGTGGCACAGCGGTTAAGCATCTGCCTTCGGCTCAGGGCATGATCCCGGCGTTCTGGGATGGAGCCCCGCATCAGGCTTTTCCACTGAGAGCCTGCTTCTTCCTCTCCCACTCCCCCTGCTTGTGTTCCCTCTCTCGCTGGCTGCCTCTCTCTCTGTCAAATAAATAAACAAAATCTTTAAAAAAAAAAAATCATACCAAGAATCTTTGTGGACCACAATGCAATGAAACTAGAACTCCATAACAGGAGGAAAGCTGGAAATATCATAAAAAGTTGGAGATTAAAACACATGCTTCCATACAACCAGTGAATCAAAGAAGAAATCAAAAGGGAAATCAAGAAATATCTTGAAACAAATGAAAACAGAAGCACAACTTACAAAACTTACAGGATGCTGCAAAAGCAGCTCTGGAAGGGAAGTTTGTAGCAACAAATACCTACATCGAGGGACAGGAAATATCCCAAACACCACACTTTACATCTCAAAAACTGGAAGAATGGCAAAAGTTAGCCTAAAGTTAGCAGAAGAAAGAAAATAACAAAGATATGAAATAAATGAGATAGAGCTCAGAAACAGAATAAAATAGATCAAAAACAAGATCTAGATCTTTGAAAAGCAAAGTTGAGAAACTTTAGCAAGATTAACTGAGAAAAGAAGAGAGAATTCTCAAAATCAGGTATGAAAGAGGACGCATTATAATTTATAACACAGAAATAGGATTATGAGACTGCAAAGAATGTCTGTATGCCAACAAAGTGGATAACCTAGAAGAAATAGAAAAATTCCTAGAAATGTATTACCTACAAAGACTGAATCAGGAAGAGAATATCTAAACAGACAAATAAGAAGATTGAATCAATAACAAAAAACATCTCAACACAGAAAACCCAAGGACCATATGGTTTCCCTACTGAATTTTAACAAACACTTAAAGATGATTTAATACCAGTCATTCTCAACTCTTCCCAAATAATAAGAGGGAACATTTCCAAACTCATTTTACAAGAGTTTGCCCTGATGCCAAAATCAGACAAGGACAGAACAAGAAAAGAAAATTACAGGCCAATATCCCTAATGAATATACCTTCAAAAATCCTCAACAAAATGTTAGCAAACCAAATTCAATAGCACATTAAGAAAATCATGCTATGTGACCTAGTAGGATTTATTCCTCGGTGCAAGGATGATTCAACACCTATCAGTTAATAAATGTGATATACCACATTAACAGAATGAAAGATAAAAATCATATGGTCATCTCAAGTAATACAGTAAAAGCATTTGACAAAACAATACTTTCCATGATAAAACAATAAAATTTCACAGTCTCTGAACATCAAACTCCTTTGATTTGAAATAGTTCAAAAATTATCTTAAAAACAATAGCAACAAGATAACATCTATCAACAAATTGGGTAGAGAAGGAATGCTCCTTAGCACAATAAAGTCCAAATATGATAAGTTGCAAGCAAATATCACACTCAGTGGGGAAAAGTTTAAACCTTTTCCTTTAAAATCAGGAACAAGACAAGATTGCCTACTACCACTATTTCCATTAAACATAATACTGGAAGTCCTAGCCAGAGTAATTAGATAAGAAAAAGAAATAAAAGGTATCTGTATCAAAGAGGAAAAAGTAAAATTATCTCTATTTGCAGATGACATGATCTTATAGAGAGAAAACTATAAAGACTCCACTCAAACTGGTAGAAGTAATAAATGACTGTAGTTAACTTGCAGGTTACAAAAATCAGCATACAGAAATCAGTTGCATTTCTTTTTAAAAAAATTTTTGTTCACTTATTTGAGAGAGAGAGCGAGCGAGCGCACAGGCATGCACATGAGAGAAGTACCAGCAGGGGTGGGTGGCCGGGTGGGTAGGCAGAGGGACAGGGAGAAGCAGGCTCCCTGTGGAGGCCAATGTGGGGTTGATCCCAGGACCCCAGGATCATGACCTGAGCCAAAGGCAGATGTTTAACCAACTGAGACACCCAGGTGGCCCATTAGTTGCATTTCTATACAGTAATAATGAAGTCTCTGAAAAAGAAACGAAGAAAGCAATCTTATTTAAAGTAGTATTGAAAACAATAAAATACTTATTAATAAATTTAACCAATATGATGAAAAACCTGTACACCAGGGATGCCTGGGTGGCTCAGTCCATTAACCATCTGCCTTTGGCTCCAGTTATGATCCTGGGGTCCTGGGATTGAGCCCCATTCAGGCTTCTGCTCAGCAGGAGCCTGCTTCTCCTTCTCCTCCCCACTTGTGCTCTCTCTTTTGCTATCTCAGTCACTATCTGTCTCTCTCTCTCTCTCTCTCAAATAAATGAATAAAATCTTTTTTTTAAAAGAAAAACCTGTACACTGAAAATTATGACACTGATGAAAGATTAAAGAAGACACAAAGAAATGGAAAGATATCCCATATTCTTGGATCAGAAAATTAATATCATGTAAATGTCCATACTACTGAAAACAATCTACAGATTCAGTTCAATCCTTATAAAAATTCCAGTGGCATTTTCCACAAAGAACAGAATAAGCAATCTTAAAATTTATATGAAACCACAAAAGAACCCAAATAGCCAATGCAATCCTGAGAAAGAATAGAACTGGAAGGATCACAGTACCCAATTTTAAGCTATATTATGAAGGTATAATATTCAAGCAGTATGGTACTGACATTAAAAGAGGAACATGGATCAGTGGAACAGTACAGGGAGTCCAGACACAAACCCCCACATATGTAGTCAACTAATTTATGACAAGGGTTCCAAGGATACGCAATGAGAAAAAGATAATCTTCAGTATACGGTGTTGGGAAAAGATACCCACATGCAAAATAATGAAACTGTGCTTCTATCTTACACCACTCACAAAATTTACTCAAATTGGGTCAAAATTTTAGATGTAAGACCTGAAACCATAACACTCCAAGAACAAAACACATGAAAATTTTTTTCTCCAAATTTTAATTTAAATTCTATTTAGTTAGCATATAGTGTAATACTGGTTTCAGGAGTAGAATTTACTGATTCATCACTTACATACAACACCCAGTGCTCATCATAACATGTGTCTTCCTTCATACCCATCACCCATTTAGCCCATCTTCTACCCACCTCCCTCCATCAACTCTGTTTGTTCTCTATTGTCTCTTATGGTTTGTTTCCCTCTCCTCCCCCCCCCATCCCCACATGTTCATCTCTTTTATTTCCTAAATTCCACATAAGTGAAATCATACAGTACTGGTCTTCCTCTGAGTTTTTTCCTTTAGTATAATACACTCTAGTATAATACACTCTAGCTTTAGTATACACTTTAGTATATACTTTCCTTTAGTATAATACACTTTAGTATAATTCACTCTAGATATACATCATTGCAAATGGCAAGATTTCATTCTTACTGATGGCTGAATAATATTCCATTGTCTATATATACACCACCTCTTCTTCATCCATTTATCAATGAATGGACATTTGGACTCTTTCCATAGTTTGGCTATTATAAATAATGCTACTATAAACATCAGGGTGTATGTACCCTTTCAATCTGTATTTTTGTATCCTTTGGGTAAATGCCTAGTACTGCAATTGCTGGATCATGAGATAGTTCTATTTTTAACTTCTTTGAAGAACCTCCATACTGTTTTCCAGAGTAGCTGCACCTCTGCACTCCCACCAGCAGTGCAAAAGGGTTCCCCTTTCGCCACATCCTCTAAAATCTGTTGTTTCTGTGTTGTTAATTTTAGCCATCCTCACAGGTGTGAGGTGGTATCTCATGGTGGTTTTGATTACTATTTCCCTGATGCTGAGTGATGTTGAGCATTTTTTCATGTGTCTGTTGACCATCTGGATGTCTTATTTGGAGAAATGTCTATTCATGTCTTCTGCTCATTTCTCAACTGGATTATTTGTTTTTTTGGGTGTTGAGTTTGATTAATTCTTTATAGATTTTAGATATTAATCTTTCATAAGATATGTCATTTGCAAATATCTTCTCTCATTCCATAGGCTAAAGTTTAGTTTTATTGATTGTTTCCTTTGCTGTGCGAAGCTTTTTATCTTGATGAAGTTTCAATAGTTCATTTTTGCTTTTGTTTCCCTTGCATACAGTGATGTTTCTAGTAAGAAGCTGCTATGGCCAAGGTCAAAGAGGTTGCTGCCTGTGTTATCCTCTAGGATTTTGATGGCTTCCTGTACACATTTAAGTCTTTCATCCATTTTGAATTTATTTTTGTGTATGGTGTAACAAAGTGGTCCAGTTTCATTCTTTGGCATGTTGCTGTCCAGTTTTCCCAACACCATCTGTTGAAGAGACTGTCTTTTTTCCATTGGGTATTCTTTCCTGCTTTGTTGAAGATTAGTTGACCATATAGTTGTAGGTCCATTTCTGGATTTTCTTGGTAAAAAATTCCCGATTTTGGTATAGGCAATGGTTTTTTGGAGAAGTCCCCAAAGAATAGGCAATAAAAAGTAAAATAAATAAATGGGATTATATTAAACTAAAGAGCTTATGCACAGCAAAGGAAACAAAAAATAAATTCTTAGGTGAAAAGGCAACCTACAGAATAGGAGAAAATATTCACAAATCTTACATTGAGTAAAGGACTAATAGTCAAAAATATAAAGAGCCCATAAAAGTAAATAGCAGAAAACCAAATAATCTGATTGAACAATGGGCAAAGGACCTGAATAGCATTTTTCCAAATAAGATTTCAAATGGCCAACAGGCACATTAAAGAATGCTCCACATCACTTATTATCAGGGCAATGTAAAACAAAACCACAATTAGATATCACCCCATACCTTTAGAATGGCTTTTATCAAAAAAAGACAACACATAAAAAATGTTGACAAGGAGAAAGGGAACGCTTATACGCTGGTGGTAGAAATGTAGATTGGTATAGCCATTATGGAAACAGTATGGTGGTTCCTCAGAAAATTACAAATTAAATTACCATATGATCCAGCAATCTCACTCCTCAGTATAAATCTGAGCAATTGAGGTATCTCAAGAAATATTGGCACAATCATGTTTATTGCGGCATTATTCACAATAGCCAAGATATGGGAAAAAACCTAAATGTCTGTCAATGGGTAATGGATAAACACACACACGCACACAAACACACCCAAATTGTTTAACCATGAGAAGGAAGGAAAGCCTGCCATTTGTGACAACATGGATAAACTCCGATGGCATTATACTGAGATAAGTCAGAGAAAGATAAATACTGTATGGTATCACTTACATGCGAGGTCTAAAAATCTAAACTTGTAACAGAATGGTGCTTTGTAGGGGTTAGGTGGTGGGAGAATTGTGGAGACCTTGATTTTGGGTACAAACATTCAACTAGTAGGTAAATAAGTTCTGGAGATCTTATGCACAACACAGTGATTATAGACAACAATAGTAAATTATTAACTTTTTTTTTTTTAATGATTTTTTATTATATTATGTTAGTCACCGTACAGTACATCCCCGGTTTCCGATGTAAGGCTCAGTGATTCATTAGTTCTGTATAACACCCAGTGCACCATGCAATACGTGCCCTCTTTACTACCCATCACCGGTAAATTATTAACTTTAAATTTGCTAAGAGACCAGATCTAAGTTGTAATCGACACACAAAAAAGATGACAATTATATAACAAAGGAGTTAGCTAATGATGCTGTAATAATATTTGAATATATAAATTTATCAAAACAACAGGTTGTATACCTCAAACTCACATAACGTATACGTCAATTTTATTTCAACAGAAAAAAAGGAAGGAAAACAGAGCATATCGCCATGGAAAATCACCAGGTTACAAAGATAGGCAGAGAGAGAGAGGAAAAAGGAAATAATGGTAATACAAAACATCAGAACACTTAATAAGATAGCATTAGTAAGTTCTTAGACGTAACTCTAAATGTAAATGGATTGAATTCACCAATCAAAGGACACAGCGTGCCTGGACAGAAGCAAGAGAGGACCCAAATATATGCTGACTACAAGAGATTGACTATAGTTTTAACGACACACATAGGCTCATAGTGAAGGGATGGAAAAAGGTATTCAGTGCAAGTGGAAACCATAAGAAAGCAGGGATAAAATTTATCAGACAAAACAGACTTTCCACCAAAATGATAACAAGAAAAAAATAAGATTATTATATAATAATATAGGGGTCAAACAATAATGTATAACCATTATAAACATATATCCACCCAATATCAGAGCACCTATATTAAGCAAATACTAACAGATCTGAAGGGAGAAATAGACAAGAATTCAATCATAGTAAGGGATTTCAAACCCCACTTTCAGCAGTAAATAAGTCAACAAGGAAACTGGACTCGAATAACAGAAAAACTAGAAAAAGAACCTAACAGACACTCTAGAACATTCCATTCAACAGCAGGACATCTGTGTACCCAGAACATTCTCCATGGTTGTTCATATAATAGGACATAAACAAGTCTCAGGAAATTTAAGGAGACTGAAATAATAACAACTATCTTTTTGAACCATGATGGTATGAAACTAGAAATCAACAGCAAGAGGAAAGCTAGAAAACTACAAATATGTGGAAATTAAATAACACAGTCCTGAACAACCAATGGGTCACAAGTATAGAAGGGAAATAAAATACACACACACACACACACACACACACGCACAAATGGAAACACAATATGCCAAAATTTATAGGGTGCTGCAAAAGCAGTACTGACAGGGAAAATCATAGCACAAATAATTAAGAGAAAGATCTAAAAAAAAACCCAAACACATCATAACTTTATACACCAAGAAAAAAAGAGGAAAAAATAAAACCAAAGCCAGCAGGAAGAAGGAAATAATAAAGATTAGAGAAGAAATAAATGAAAACCTTATACAACAGATCAATGAAATCAGGAGCTAGATTTTGATAAGATAATCAAAATTGATAAATGCTAGCCAGTCTCATCAGAAGGGGGGCAGGAGAGAGCTGAAATAAATAAAAAATGAAAGAGGAGAAATAACAATCGGCACCACAGAAATACAAAGAATTATAACAGAGTATTGTGAAAATTTATATGCCAAAAATTGGACCACCTAGAGGAAATGGATAAATTTCCAGAAACATATGACCTCCCAAAACTGAACTGGGAAGAACTAGAAGACTTGAACAGACCAATTACTAGCACTGAAATTGAATCAGTAATCAAAAACTCCCAGGAAACAAAAGTCCAGGACCAGATGGCTTCACATGTAAATTCTACCAAACATTTAAAGAAGAATTAATACCTGTTTTTCTCAAACTATTCCAAAAAATAGGGAAGAAAATCATCCAAATTCATTCTACAAGGCCAGCATTACCCTGATACCAAAACCAGATAGGCACTAAAAAAAAAAAAAGAGAGAGAGAGAGAGAGAGAACTATAGGCCAATATCTCTGAAGAACACAGATGCAAAAATCTTCAACAAAATATTAGCAAAACAAATCCAACAATACATTAAAAAATTATTCACCACGATCAAGTGGGATTTAATCCAGGGATGCAAGTGTGGTTCAATATTCAAAAATCAATTAACATAATACATCACATTAACAAGAGAAAGAATAAAGACTATATGATAATCTCAAAAGAAGCAGAAAAAAAACATTTGACAAAGTACAATATCCATTCATGATAAAAGCTCAACAAAGTAGTTATAGGGGGAATTACCTCAACATAATAAAGGCCATATATGAAAAACCCACAGCTAACACACTCAATGGCAAAAAACTGACACCTTTCCTTTAAGAACAGGAACAAGATAAGGATATTCACGCCCATCTCTTTTATTCAACATAGTACTGGAAGTCCTACCCATAGCGATAAGATAAGAACAACAACAAAAACAAAAGGCATCCAAATTGGTAAGGAAGAAATAAAACTTTCACTATTTGCAGATGACATGATATTCTACACAGAAACCCAGAAAGACTCCACCAAAAAACTAGTAGAACAGATCAATAAATTCAGTAAAGTTGCAGGCTACAAAATTAATGTACAGAAATCTGTTGAATTTCTATACATTAATAATAAAGTAGCAGAAAGAGAAAATAAGAAAACAATTCCATTTACAATTGCATGAAAATGAATAAAATGCTTTGGAAGAAAATTACCCAAGTAGGTGAAAGACCTGTACTCCAATAACTAAAAAAGATTGATAAAAGAAATTAAAGACAACACAAATAGAAAGATATTCCATGCTCACAGATTGGGAAAACAAATATTAAAATGTCCACACTACCCAAAGCATTCTACAAATTTCATGCAATCCCTATCAAAATACTAACAGCATTTTTCATAGAACTAGAACAAAAAATCCTATCATTTGTATGGAACCACAAAAGACCTGGAATGACCAAAGCAATCTTGAAAAAGAAAAAGCTGGAGGTATCACAATCCAAGACTGCAAGATATACTCCAAAGCTGTAGTGATCAAAATGTATGCACAAAGTAGACACATAGATCAACAGAACAGAAGACAGCACCCAGAAATCAATCCACCATGTATGTTTATTCCAAAACAAACACCATACACAAAAATGAAGTCTAAATTGATTATAGACCTAAATGTGGGACTTGAAAATATAAAACTTCTAGAAGAAAACATACCCAGTAATCTCTTTGACATCAGCCTTGGCAACATTTTTCTAGATATGTCTCCTCAGGGAAGGGAAACAAAAGCAAAATAAAATATTGGGCTACACCAAAATAAAAAGCTTTTGTGCAGTCAAGGAAACCATCAACAAAACAAAAAGACAACCTAATGAATGGGAGAAGATATTTGTAAGTGATATGTCTGATATGGGGTTAGTATCCAAAATATATAAAGAACTTATACAACTCAACATCAAAAACAGAATCTGATTGAAAATGGTCAGAGGACCTGAATAGACATTTTTCCAAAGAAGATATATAGATGGCCAAATCTAAACCACGTGAGATATCACTTCACACCTGTCAGATTTTAGTCAGATGGCTAAAATCAAAAGCACAAGTAATAACAAGTGTTGGTGAGAATGTGGAGAAAAAAGAACCCTTGGGCACTGTTTGCAGGAATGCAAACTGGTGCAGCTACTGTGCGAAACAGTATGGAGGTTCCTCAAAAATTAAAAATAGAATTATCATATGATCCAATATTTCTATGACTAGTATTTACCCAAAGAAAATGAAAACACTAACTTGAAAAGATATATGTACCCCTATATTTTTTGCAGCATTATTTATAAAAGCTAAGATATGGAAGCAACCCAACCGTCCATTGGTAGATGAATGATAAAGAAGTGGTGTGTGTGTGTGGTGTGTGTGTGTGTGTGTGTGTGTGTGTGTGTGTATATACATATGTATGTGTATATGTATGTACATGTATATGTATGTATATATGTATGTGTATATATTTATGTGTATGTATGTGTGTATATATATACATACACACACACACACACACAAATAGAATATTGTTCAGCCAATAAAAAGAATGAAATCTTGCCATTTGCAATAACATGGATGGATCTAGAAGGTGCAATAGGTGAAATCAGTCAGAGAAAACAAATACCATACAATTTCACTTATATGTGGAATTTAAGAATCAAAACAAATGAACAAAAAAAAAATGAGACAAACAAAAAAAACAGACTCTTAAATATTAAGAACTGGTGGTTACCAGAGGAATGGTGGGGGGATGGGTTGAATAGGTAAATGAGATTAAGAATATATTTATTGTGACAAGCACTGAGTAATGTATAGTATTGTTGAATTATTATACTGTACACCTGAAATTAATTCTGTATATTATATTTGAATAAAAAATGAAGTCATAATATAAATGTACAATGGAATATTACTCAGCTCTAAAAAAAGAATGAAATTTTGGCATTTGTGACAACATAGATAAACCTACAAGGAAGGTATTCAAAAAGAAATAGGTTAGACATAATAAGATAAATATCATAGGATTTTCTTTATATATAGAATCTAAAAAACAAATGAACAAACAAAACTCAAGAGACAGAACAAACTTTTGGTTGCTAAAAAGGAGGATGTGGGGGGATGGGCAAAATAGATGAAGGAGTTTGACATACAATCTTCCAGTTTAAAATGGAGATTTTAAAACGGAGGGGAACTTGGGTGGCTTAGTAAGTTGTGTCTGACTCTTGATTTTGCCTCAGGTCATGATCTCGGGGCTGTCAGATTGAGTCCTGCTTTGGGCTCTGTGCTGGGCATGGAGCCTGCTTAAAATTCTCTCTCCCGCTACGTGCCCGGCCCCCCTCCTCATGAGTGCTTTCTCTCAATCTCTCTCTAAAAAAATAAAGTAAAATACAATAAAAAAGTCACGGAGATGTAAAATTCACCCACAGGAATATTATCAATATTATTATAGTAACTTTGTATGCTAAGAGATGATAACCAAACCGATTGTGGTAATCATTTTGTAATGTATATAAATACTGAATCACTATGTTGTATACCTAAAGTTAATACTGTATATCAACTATAATTCAATTAAGAAAAACAGTATGTTACTAGTATAAAAAGAGACAAAGGAACACATGGAATACAATAGTGACCTCAGAAATAAACCCACACACATATTATCAACTAATATTTGATAAAGAAGCCAAAAACACTCAATCAGGAAAGTATTGTTTCTTTAGAATTGGTGTTTGGAAAATTGAAGAACACATGCAGAAAAATGAAATTTGGCCCCTTGTTAACACTTCTCACACAAATGAACATGAATGGAGTAAAGACTAAAACATAAGTCCTGATATTGTAAAATTCCTAGAAAAACACATAAGGAAGAAATTCCTTGACGTTGGCTTGGGCAATAATTTTTTGAACATGACATCAAAAGCCCAAACAACAAAAGTAAAAATCAATAAATGGGAGTATAGCAAACTAAGAGGCTTATTTATGGTGATATCACCAACATGGCAACATATGTCATTTGTGACTTCACTTTCATTCATTAGAAGAACAATGGACAACTATTAATGTCAAGACACCACTGAGAAAATCCTAGAACATGTGGATAAGTCTAAAGTACTTTTTTGAACCACAGAAACCAAGACAGACTGAATTAGGTTAAGAAGAGTTGGCTGTATGCTGACCAGGCTAGTGTAACACTATGCTGAGAGGTCTCCTTGAGCTTATAGTTTCTACAAAGGGAAAAGAGAGCCCATGGTGGATGTCCAGCTCCCACAGCATTGTGGTTCTCTCTCCTAGGAGCCCCTGTTTCAGCCATGTCCCACAGGGATTCTGTAGGGCCTGACCACCGAGAATCTTATTGTGATGGAAAAAGGGCAAGAAGCTTGCAACCACCAACACCTCAGATCTTGGCTGACCAAGTTCCTACCAGCAAAGCCAAAGTAGTAATCCCAACAGCCAGCATCTCTGCTCATCTGCAGAGCAGAAGTGGTGGCACAGTCTGACCAGGAAACTCAGTGGAGGGCAGGCATACCTGATTCAGGTCCTGAAATGAAGAGATTTTCTGTCCTGGAACCTAGCCTGCCCCTGTTCAGGCAGGGGACCTGAATTATAGCCTGGCCCACTGCTGAGTGTAGCTCCCAGCCTCACCTGACCATAAAGGCTGTCCAGAACATCTAAAAATCTAGGTAGTTTTGCAACACTAGAAAGAGTATGGCAAGCAGAACTGAGCATCTGTATAGTAAAGCCAGTGGCCCCAACTGGAAAGGGAACTTTGGGAGTGGGTCAGCTTGAGTCAAGACCACAAAAAAAGAGCTTTTCCAGGCTTAGAGTGATTCTCCCACTACATTCAGGCAGGGGAGCAAATTCACAGTCTCTCCCCCTTCCTGCCCTGACATCCTCTACTGATGAATTTAGCTTCTGGCCCCTACCAGACAGAAAGCTTGACTGGAAACACCCAGATGGCTTATTGGAACTGGCCCTTTTTATCAGGCAGGGGAATTAACTCAGAATGCCTTTACTGAGCAAAAAGCCTGTCCAAAACACCTGAAAACTGTATATCCCAGTAACACTTGAGCAGAGAATATGGCAGGCAGAGCTAATTGCCTGCAGAGCAAAGCCAGTGGCAACATTTAACCAGGAAACTTGGGGAGTGGTCAGCTTGAATCCAGACCATGAAAAAAGATTTTTTTTGCATGCTTGGAGTTGGTTCTCCACCCTACTCATGCAGGAGAGCTAATTCACAACCCCACCCACTGTTTAGTATGACTCCTGGTCCCTCATGACAAGAAAGCCAGGTCAGATCACCTGAAACTGCATACATCCTCACTGTTGAGCAGAGAGGTTGGCAGGTAGAGCAGATCATCTACAGAGCAAAGCCAGTGACACTACTTAGCCAGGGAGCTTGAATGGGTCAGCTTAAGTCAAGAACGCAAAGAGCCTTTCTGTCCTTGCAGCTAGTTTTCTCATTATTCCTGGGCAGGGAAACTAATTAGGAGCCCCATCTATGCTGAATAGTCTTCAGCCTGGCTGACCAAAAAACCTAAACAGAGCACACAGGAAGCTGCATTGTCCATCTAATAACCCTGCATACAGTAGTAATTGAAAAGAGAGTATAGTCCATGGCCTTCTCTGTCTGCAGAGCAAAACCAGTAGCCCCATTTGGCCATGGAATTCAGTGACAGTTTTGCCTGATTCAGGTCTGCAGACAATGAATCATGCAGGCCCTGGGGCCTGTCCTGCTGCCCCACCATGGTAGGGAAGCTCATTCATGGCCCCATCTGCTTCTGAGTATAGTACTGATCCTGACTGTTTAGTAAGCCCAATCAGAAAACCAAGGCAATTGCAAAGCCTATCCTAAACCTTGTTTGGGCAGGGAACCAACCCAGTAGTCCTATCCAACTCTTACTAGCAAGTGTCATTTCCCCTTACCCCAGAGCTCAGGCAATGGCCTGAATAAATAAATAAACCCTGATAGCAAACCCACTTGTCCAAAGATATTACCAGCAGGCATGTTCAGAAATCCAAGCTATGCTGCACTGATGACCTGTTTCTGGCAAAGTGTAACTGTTAAGTCTGAAAGAGAAAACTACTTGTTCAAATGTGAGATACAAATGTAAGAAATCAGTGATGATAAAAAATCCGGTAAACATGACACCACCAAAGAAAACTAATAAATCTTCAATAACTGACACGCATGGATCACAATGGAGATCCATGAACTGTCACATATAGAATTCAGAATAATCCTCCTAAAGAAGTTCAGTGAACTACAAGAACACACAGAGAATAATTAATAATTAATTAAATGAAATAGGAAAACATGCATTAAAGGTAAGTTCAACAAAGAAACAGAAACCATAAGAAAATGACCCAAATAGAAATTCTAAGAGCTGGGGCGCCTGGGTAGCGCAGTTGTTAAGCGTCTGCCTTCAGCTCAGGGCGTGATCCCGGTGTTCCGGGATCGAGTCCCACATCGGGCTCCTCCTCTGGGAGCCTGCTTCTTCCTCTCCCACTCCCCTGCTGTGTTCCCTCTCTCGCTGGCTGTCTGTCTGTCAAATAAATAAATAAAATCTTAAAAAAAAAACCAAAAAAGACATTCTAAGAGCTGAAAAGTACATTGAACTTAAGAATTCAATAGAGAGCTTTAAAAGTGGACCACAAAAGACCTCGAATAGCTGAAGCAATCCTGAAAAAGCAAAGCAAAGCTGGAGGCATCATGATTTTGGACTTCAAGCTATATAACAAAGCTGTAGTCATCAAGACAGGATGGTACGGATACAAAAACAGACACACAGATCAATGGAACAGAATAGAGAACCCAGAAATGGACCCTCAACTCTATGGTCAACTAATCTTCAACAAAGCAGGAAAGAATAGTCAATGAAAAAAAGACAGTCTGTCTCTTCAACAAATGGTGCTGGGATAATTGGATAGCCACATGCAGAAGAATGAAACTGGACCACTCTATTACACCATACAGAAAGATAAACTCAAAATGGATGGAAGCCCTAAATGTAAGACAGGAAAACATCACAATCCTAGAGGACAACACAGGCAGCAACATCTTACTAGACATGTTGCTGGAGGCAAGGGAAACAAAAGCAAAAATGAACTCTTGGGACTTCATCAAGATAAAAAGCTTCTGCATAGTGAAGGAAACAATCAACAAAATTAAAAGGCAACTTACTGAATGGGAGAACATATTTGCAAATGACATATCTGATAAAGGATTAGTGTCTAAAATCTATAAAGAACTTATTGGGGTGCTTGGGTGGCTCAGTCAGTTAAGCATCTGACTCTTGATCTCAGGTCAGATCTTGATGTTAGTGTACTGAGCTCATATCCCACATTGGGCTTCATGCTAGGTGTGGAGCCTACTTTTAAAAAAGTTATCAAACTTAACACCCA
This sequence comes from Ursus americanus, assembly GCF_024610735.1. Taxonomy (NCBI): domain Eukaryota; kingdom Metazoa; phylum Chordata; class Mammalia; order Carnivora; family Ursidae; genus Ursus; species Ursus americanus. The sequence continues at coordinate 22,924,922 of NC_142158.1, read as the reverse complement.
ATAAATAATCCATTTAAGAAATGAGCAGAAGACATGCATAGACATTTTTCCAAAGAAGACATCCAGATGGCTAACAGACACATGAAAAGATGCTCAGCATCACTCATCATCAGGGAAATGCAAATCAAAACCACTATGACATATCACCTCATACCTGGCAGAATGGCTAAAATTAACAACATGGAAAACAATAGACGTTGGTAAGGATGTGGAGAAAGGGAAAACCTCTTACACTGTTGGTGGGAATGCAAACTGGTGCAGCCACTCTGAAAAACTGTATGGACGTTCCTCAAAAAGTTAAAAATAGAACCACCCTACGATCCAGCAATTGCACTACTAGGCATTTACCTGAAGGAAACACCATGCACGCTGGTGTTTATAGCAGCATTACCAATAGTGGCCAAACTGGAAAGAGCCCAAGTGTCCATCAACTGATGAATGGATAAAGAAGAGGGTGCGATATATAGATCTGTAGGTAGATATCTATATCTATATCCATCCCAATGGATAAAGTATATATAGTATATAATATATATATTAATGGAATATCACTCAGCCATCAAAAAGAATGAAATCTTGCTATATGCAATGATGTAGATGGAGCTAGAGTGTATTATGCTAAGTGAAATCAGTCAGGGAAAGACAAATACCATATGATTTCACTCATATGTGGAATTTTAAGAAACAAAACAGATGAACATATGGGAAGGGAAAAGAAGGAAGGGAAACAGGCCATAAGGACACATTTTTAAAGATTTATTTTGCAAGAAAGAGAGAGAGAGAGAGAGAGAGAGAGAGCCAGCAAGCACAAGTGGGAGGGTCAGAGGGAGAGGCAGAGAATCCCAAGCAGACTCTGCCCTGAGCGTGAAGCCTCATGTGGGGTTCAATCTCACAACCCTGAGATCATGACCTGAGCTGAAACCAAGAGTTGGGTGCTTAGCCGACTGTGCCACCCAGGCACCCCACAAACCATAAGAGACTCTTAATGACAGAGAACAAACTGAGGGTTGGTGGAGGGAGGGGGGTGGGGGATGGTCTAGATGGGTGATTGATATTAAGGAGGGTACTTGTTATGATGAGCACTGGGTGTTGTATTTAATTGATGAATCACTGAATTCTCCTGAAACCAATATTGCACTGTGTATTAACTAGAATTTAAATAAAAATTTAAAAAATTAAATTTTTAAAAGAGCAGACTTGTCCATGCAAAAGAATCATTGACATATAAGACATTTGTAGTTACCCAATCATAGGAGAAAAAAGTATGAAAAAGAGTGAAGAAAGTCTAGTGGACTTATGGGACATAATGAGACAAAACAATATTCACATAATGGAGATTCCAGAAGAAGGAAAAAAGGGACAAAGTGTATTTTAAAAGCCATAATGGTTGAAAACATCCCAAACATTGGGAGAAACAGATACAGATCCATGAGGCCTAAAGAATCTCCAATATGTTGAACTCAGGACCACACCAAGACATATTACAGTTCAATTGTCAAAAGTTAGTCAAAGCAAGAATGTTGAAAGCAGCATGAGAAAAGAGAGAAGTTATATACAAGGGAATCTTCAAAAGATTACTGGTGGATTTCCTAACAACACATTTCAGGCCAGGAAAGAATGGGATAACATATTTTAAATATTGAGAGGAAAAAAAACCTTGTTAATGAAGACATCTATATCCAACAAAGCTACCTTTTAGAAATGACGGAGAGAGAAAGACTTTCCTGAACAAACAAAAACTGAGTTTATCACCACTAAATCACCATTATAAGAATTGCTTAAGGGAATTCTTTTAATGAAAGTAAAAGGATAATAATTAACATCATAAAAACATAAGATGGTCTAAAACTCCCTGGTAATAGTAAATATACGGTCAAAATTAGATTCTGTAATATGGTAATGGTGTCATAATTCACTTATGAGTCTAATTTAAAAGTTAAAAATCAAATGTAGCAAAACAACCATAACTATAGTAATATGTTAGTGGATAAACAGTATAAAAAATTTAAAACCTGTACTATCAATAATCTAAAATGTGATGGGGAAGAGAAGGAAAAGTGGAAAGTTTAGGAATACTATTGAAACTACTGTTAATTTAAGGTAGGGTGTTATAATGTTAGTATATTTTATATAAATCTAGTAGCAACTTTGAGATAAGAGAAGATATATATTGGTTTCTGGCCCTGGTTCCTGGCACAAAGCTCCTGAAACCCTTGTAATTTCCTGCAATAAGAGCACTGGAAGCATCCTTTACTCTAATATTTGGTCTTTGACCCTAGTTCCAAACATGGGATCATAAAACCCTTTTAATTTCTAGGGTAATAGGAATGCCTTTTGTTCTAATGAGACATTGGGTGGGGGTGTGGATGACTCCTGGATGAGCTCAGATCACTGGAAAGCCATGATTAGAGGCTTGGAACTTTTAGTCCTGCCCCCTAATTCTCTTGAGAAGGGAAAATGGGTGAAAATTAAAGTTAATGATCAATCATGCCTATTTGATGACACTTTCATAAAAATTCCAAAAGCATGGGGTTTAAGGAGCTTTCAGTTTGGTGAAATCATCCTCACTCCAGGTAGGTTATACACCCCAACTGCACAGGGACAGAAGCTTCTGGGCTTAGGATTTTTCCAGATCTCACCCTTTTGTATCTCTTCATTTGACTATTCATCGTTAACCTTTATCATCTCCTTTAATAAACTGTTAAATGTGTCTTCCTGAGTTTTGCAAACAGATGTAGCAAATCAATCAAACCTGAGGAAGGGGTCATGGAAAACCCCGACTTGTAGCAAAGTCAACAGAAGTGTAACTTGGGGGCCTACTACTTATAATTGGCACCTGAAATGGGATGGTAGTACTTCTATGGGACTGAGGCCTTAACACCTGGTAGAGCTGACATTATCTACAAATAGATAGTGTCAGAAAAAAGTTAAATTGTAGGATACTCAACTGATGTCACAGAGAATGGCTTGTTTGATTGGGGGAGGGTAGGAATGCCCTCCCTCATTGTATATGGGTCTTAGAATAATTTCAGTAATGACAAGGGGAAAACCTACAGTAATTACACAAAATGACATGATGAAGAAGTCATCCTGATAACAAAATACATGAACACACACACACGTACACACACACACACACACGATGCAAAACAAAGAGCAATGAATTGACAAAATGGCCAGAAACAATTAACAAAATGCAATAGTAAGTTCTTATTTATCAATAATTACTTTAAATGTAAATGGATTATATTCTTCAATCAAAAGACACAGAATGGCCGAATGTATGAAAAAATAAAATCTAACAATATGTTGCCCGTAAGAGACCTACTTTGCCTTAAAGACTCATATATATATATGGAGTAAAGGGATGGAAAAAGATATTTCAAGGAAATACTAACAGCAAAAAAACCATGAGTAGTTACATCTGACAAAATATACTTTAAACTACAAATGATGAGTCAAAAGGTCATTAAATAATAAAAATAGGTCAATCCATCAAGAAGATATAATAATTATAAATATTTATGCACCCAACACAGGAGCAGCTAAATATATAAAGCCAAAATTAACAAGCTAAAAAGAAAAATAAACAACACAGTAGTATTTGGGGACTTTGATAGCCCATTATCAACAATAAATTATCCAGGCAAATAATCAATAAGGTAATAATAAATTTGAACACTACAGACCAAATGGACCTAATAGACACATACAGAACATTTTTCAACAACAGAATACACATTCTGAGAAGAATGTACATGGAGCATATTCTGGGATAAACCATATGCTATGCCGCAAAACCAGTCTTAGCAAACTCATGAAAATTAAAATCATACTAAGCATTTTCTCTGACCACAATGGTATAAAACTAGATATCAGTAATGAGGAAAACTGGAAAATTTATACATGTGGCAATTAACCAACACTCTACTAAAGAACCAATGGATCAAAGAATAAATTAAAAAGGAAATAAAAAAATACCTTGAAACAAACACAGCAAAACTTATGGGATACAGCAAAAGCAGTTCTAAAATGGAAGTTCATAGCAATAAACACCTATATTAAGAAAGAAGATCTGAAATAAACAACATCACTCTAAACCTCTAGTAAATAAAAGGCAAATTTGGCCCAAGGTTAGCAAAAGGAAAGAGATTATAAAGAGCAGATATAACGAAATGGAAGAAAACAGTAGAAAAGATTAAACAAAGTAACAGTTGATTCTTTGAAAAGATAAACAAAATACAAAACTTTAGCTAAAAGAACAAAGGAAAAAAAATAGAGGACCAAAATAAAAAAATATAAATAAAAATGGAGACTGACACCACAGAAATAAAAAGTGATTATGAGCGACTATTTGTGAACAAATTGGACAACCGAAAAAAAAATAATTACTGAAAACATACAACTTCCAAGACCAAATCAGGAAGAAATAGAAAATTTGAACAATAGTAAGTAAATTCAATCTGTTAATAAAAAATGTCCCAAAGAAGTAGAGTCTAGAATCACATGTCTTCAGTGCTGAGTTTTATCAAATACATAAAGAGAATAAACACCAATTTTTCTTAAACTCTTCAAGAAATAAGAGGAAAAATTCCAAAATCATTTTTTAAAAAGGTTTTTGCTTATTCACCTGAGAGAGAGAAAGAGAGAGAGAGAGAATGTGCACACAAGTGGGGTCGGGGGAGGGGCAGAGGGTGGAAGAAGCAGACTCCCTGCTGAGCAGGTAGTCCAATTCAGGGCTTGATCCCAGGACCCTGAGATTATGACCTGAGCCAAAGGCAGATTTTTATTTTTTTATTTTTTATTTATTATTTTTTTTAAAGATTTTATTTATTTATTCGACAGAGATAGAGACAGCCAGCGAGAGAGGGAACACAAGCAGGAGGAGTGGGAGAGGAAGAAGCAGGCTCATAGCGGAGGAGCCTGATGTGGGGCTCGATCCCATAATGCTGGGATCACGCCCTGAGCCGAAGGCAGACACTCAACCGCTGTGCCACCCAGGCACCCCCAAAGGCAGATTTTTAACCAATTGAGCCACTCAGGCACTCTGGCCCAAACTTGTTTTACAAGACCAGCTGTACTCTGATACCAAGGCCAGAAAAGGACACTGCAAGTAAAAAAAAACAAAAGAAAAACAAACCACTGCAGACCAATATCCCTAATTAATATAAATGCAGATATTCTCAATAAAATATCAGTTAACTGAATGAAGCAGCATATTAAGAATATCATTTACCATCATCAAATGGGATTTATCCCTAGTATGCAAGAATGGTTCAACATGGACAAATCAGTTAACATGATACCTCACATTAATAAAATGAAAGAAAAAAAATCATATGTTTATCTCATAGATGCAGAAAAAGCCATTGACAAAATTAACATCCCTTTATGTTAAAAAATTTTAACCAGTTAGGTATAGAAGGAATGTATCTCAACATAATAAAGCCACATATGATAAACCTGTAGCTAATGTTATACTCATTGGTGAAAGATGGAAATCTCTTCCTCTAAGATCAGAACAAGACAAGGGAGCTCACTCTCACCACTCCTATTCAATATTGTACTGGGAGTCCTAGCCAGAGCAATCAAGCAAGAAAAAGAAAGTAAAAGACATCACAATTGGAAAGAAGGAATAAAATTGTCTCTATTTGCAGATGACATGATTTTATATATAGAAAATCCTAGTCTCCACCAAGAAACTGTTAGATCTAATCAACAGATTCAGTAAAGTTGCACAACAAAATTAACAATATTAACTACAAAATCAGTAGAGTTTCATAAACAATAAATTATATGAAAAAGATATAAAGATATAAAGATCCCATTTTTACAACAGCATCTGAACAAAATATATAGGAATAAATTTAACCAAGGAGGTAGAAAGATTTCTATTCTTAAACCTATAAGACATCGATGAAAGAAATCAAAGAAAACACAAATAGGCATCCCATGTTCATAGATTAGAAAAATTAATATTGTTAAAATGTCCATAGTACCCAAAGCCATCTATAGATTCAATGCAATCCCTATCAAGATTCCAATGGGATTTTTTACAGAAGTACAAAACACAATTTTAAAATACATATGAAACCATAAAAGATCCCAAATAGCCAAAGCAATCCTGATAAATGGTATAGTAGTCAAAACAGTATGGCAAGGGCATAAAATCAAACATTAACAGATAGGATGAGTAGAAAACCCAGAAATATGACCATGCATACATGGTCAACTAATATATGACAGGGAAACCCGGAATAGTTCACGGAAAACAACAGCTTCTTCTAAATAGTGGTGGAAAAATTGGATATTCATATGTAAAGGAGAAAACAATATTCCTATTTTCCACAACTCACAGAAGCTAACTCAAAATGTATTAAGATTTATGTGTAGGGGCGCCTGGGTGGCACAGCGGTTAAAGTGTCTGCCTTCAGCTCAGGGCGTGATCCCGGCGTTATGGGATCGAGCCCCACATCAGGCTCCTCAGCTATGAGTCTGCTTCTTCCTCTCCCACTCCCCCTGCTTGTGTTCCCTCTCTCGCTGGCTGTCTCTATATCTGCCAAATAAATAAATAAAATCTTTAAAAAAAAAAGATTTATGTGTAAGACTGGAAACCATATAACTAATGGAATAGGTAAAAAGCTCCTTGACATGGTCTTGGCAATGATTTTTTGGATGACTCCTAGAACACAACCAACAAAATAGACAAATGGGACTACATCAAACTAAAAGCCTTCTGCACAGCAAAAGAAATGATCAGCAAAATAAAAAGACTACCTATGGGATGGGAACTATATCTGATCAGGGATTAATACCTAAAATACACAACAGTCATATAGCTCAATAGCAATAAAATAATCAGATTTAAAAGTGGGCAAAAACACTGACTTGACATTTTTTTCAAGGAAGATATAGCATATGTAGGAGGTACATAAAAAGGTGCTGAACATCACCATCACCAGAGAAATGCACATCAAAACCACAATGATATCACTTCATGCCTCTTAGAATGGCCATTTTCAAAAAGACAAGAGATATTAAATGCTGGTGAGGATGCAGAGGATTTAACTTCACTAGCTTTTAAAATCAACATGACTTAGCTCTGTGTATTTAAAAATTAGCAGAAGAGTTGGAGTGCGATAGGAAACTGAGGCCCCACCGTAAAGACCCAGTAAGTAACTTCCCCTGAGACACGGCATATAAGCAGAAGTGTAAAAAGTGCCTGGGGTATCCGTGAACATTTTCTTTCTTTTTTTTTTCTTTTTAAAAGATTTTATTTATTTATTTGACAGAGATAGAGACAGCCAGCGAGAGAGGGAACACAAGCAGGGGGAATGGGAGAGGAAGAAGCAGGCTCTTAGAGGAGGAGCCTGATGTGGGGCTCGATCCCAGAACGCCGGGATCACGCCCTGAGCCGAAGGCAGACGCTTAACCGCTGTGCCACCCAGGCGCCCCTCCGTGAACATTTTCTTTTATGAATATCAGAACATGGACTGGAGGGGTAGGGATCTTCAGGATATTTCTCCAAGAGCAAAATTGCTATTGGGTGCTATTTCTCCTCCCTTACCCAGCCTAGATAGTCAGACACTTAACAGGAGCCAGAGCTAACACTCTCCACCTAATCTTGCTAGTACCACATTCCATGTCACAGCATTCCACTGCAGACCTGCTCCATTCAACCTGCCTGCCTTGGCAGGCAATCCTCCAATGGGGCTCCTGCCCCACTACTCCTTGTTAGCAGCGATAGCACAGACCAGCATCAGTCCAAAATGACTCCTATCCTGGGGCGGGGGGGAGGAGGTAATCCCACACACTAGCATGCCAGCAGTTCAGCAGACAAGCCTTTTAGCTGGCTGTGCAGGTAGAAAGCCTGCCATTTAATGCACCAGCAACTGTGTCAGAAAGGCTAATTGTAGACATCTAATCTGACTGCTGGCCCCACCAACCAACACAAGCTTCTCAGTTGACCTTGCAAGGAGAAAGCCCTGCCATTTGGTGGGCCCACAACTGTGGAAGAGAGGCTAATTGCAGACAGCTAACTTGACTGCTGACCTCACTAACCTAGAAGTCAGTGGCAGCCTAAGACAAGCCCCTCAATAGCCCTGGGACCAAGCCCTGTCCAGTGCATGCACAGCAAGCAAAGTGGGGCACTGCAGCCCACTTGGATGAAGGAAATGCAACTCAGTCATAACAGAACACATGCAGCCCACATAAAAGACTCAGCTGGAACATCTGGTTTTGGTGACTATGGGAGAGTATGCTACAGGGCACCATATGATTTCTTTTACACAAGGCCACCACTTTCAACACCAGAAGGTATAGCTGACCTCTGTAATACTTAGAAGCACACAGAGAGTCAGACAAAATGAGGAAACAGAGGAATATATCCCAAATGAAATACCATGACAAAATCAAAGAGCTAAATGTAATGGACATAAGCAGTATGTCTAATAAAAAAATTCAAGTAATTGTCATAAAGACACTCACTGGATTTGAGGAAAAATATGGAAGAACTCAAGAACATCAACAAAGTGATAGAAAATATTTTTTAAAAAATGAGTTAGACATGAAGAATTCAGTAACCAAAATTAAAAATACAGTAGAGGGACTCAACATCAGACTATAGGATGCAAAAGAACAAATCAGTGACCTGTAAGACAAGGTAATGAAAGCAACTGAGATAAATAGAAAAAAATAATAAAAAATGAGAATATGTTACGCAAACTCAGCAACATCATCAAGCATGATATTTGCTTTACAAGGATTCCAGGAAAAGGAGAGAGAGAGAGCAGAGAGAGAGCAGAAAGAGAAGGGGTCAAAAGTTTTATTAAAAGAAATAATAGCTGAAATCTTACCTGATCTGGGAAAGGAAACAGACATTCAGGTACTGGAAGCACAAAGAGCACTTAAGAGGAAACTAAGGAGGTCTAAATAGCAAATCACATAGTAAGTAAGTTGGCAAAAAATAATGATAAAGAGGTATTTTTAAAGCAGCAACAGAAAACAGTTACATTCAAGGAAAACCTCCTAAGACTGCCAGCTGATTTTTCAGTAGAAATGAGAGGTTCAGAAGGGAGTGGTATGCTATTTTCAAAGTGCCAAAAGGAAAAAAGCTGCAACCAAGAATACCCAGCAAGATTATCATTCAGAATAGAAGAGATAAAGAGCTTTCCAGACAAAAAAAAAAAAAGTCACAAGTTCATTACCACGAAACCAGTATTAGAAAAAATGTTAAAGGGAATTCTATGACTGGAAAGAAAAGGCCATAATTAGAAGAAAATTATGAAAATGTTTCACAGGTAAAAGCAAACAAACAGTAAAGGTAGTAGTTTAATCTCCAGTATGGAGATTAAAACACAAAAGTAGTAAAATCAATTATATCTACAAAAACAAGTCAAGGGATACATGAAATAAAAAGATGTAAAATATGACATATTATACATAAAATATGGAGGGAAAGTAAAAATTTAGTGCTTTAGAATGTGTTCAAAATTAAGCAACCCTCAACTCAGTATAGACAACTATATGTGTAATATGTTACAGATTAACTGAATGTACCATAAACCCATAATAGATACACAAAAAATAAAGAGAAACAAATACAAGCAAAACACTAAAGAAAGTTATCAAAGTACAAGGGAATAGAACAAAAAAGAGGAAACAGAGGAAAACTACAAAACTACAAAAACAACCAGAAAACAATTAAAAAATGGCAATACATTTATACCTATCAATAATTACTTTTTTAAATATAAATGTATTAAATCCTCCCCAGTCAAAAGATATGGGTAACTAAATGCATTAAAAAACAAGACTCACCTACATGCTGACTATAAGGGACTCAATTCAGTCCTAAAGACACACACAGACGGAAAGTGAGGGGCTGGAAGAACATACCATGTAAATGGAAACAAGGGCAACAACAATCCAGAGTATCAGTACTTATATTAGACAAAATAGACTTTAAAACAAAGACTGCAGAGCAAGAGACAAGGAAGGGCACTGCATAATGATAAAAGGATCATCCAACAAAGAATGTAACAACTGTAAATATCTACGCACTCCACTTAAGAGTACCTATACTAAAGCAAATATTAATAGACATAAAGGAAGAAATTTACAATAATCCAATAATAAAAGGGGACTTTAATAATCCACCTACATCAATGGAGAAATCATCCAGACAGAAAATCATTAAGAAAAAGGGCTTTAAATGACACAGACCAGATGAACCTCAAAGATATATACAGAATATTTGATCTAAAAACAGAATACACATTCTTTTCAAGTTCACATGGAACATTCTCCAGGATAGATCATATTAGGCCCCAAACAAGTGTCAATACATTTAATATTATTGAAATATCAAGCATCTTTTCTTACAATCGTATGAAAGTAGAAATAAATTACAAGAAAAAATCTGAAAAGAACACAAATATGTGGAAACAAAACAACATGCTACTAAAAAATAAGAGTGTTAATCAAGAAATCAAATAAAAAAAAAACATGGAGACAAAGTAGACATAATGGTTCAAAGTCTTTGAGATGCACCAAAAGCAGTTACAAGATGTAATTTTAAGTGACACAGGCTTACCTCAAGAAATAAGAGAAATTTCAAATAGAATAGACAATCTAACCTTACATTTAAAGAACTAGAAAAAGAAGAAAAATCAAAGCCTACTGGTAGTAGAAGAAAGGAAATACTAAATATTAAAGAAGAAATAAATGAAATATAGACTAAAACCAATAAAATAGATCACTGAAACCAAGAACTGGTTCTTTAAAAAGATAAAAAAGATAAACAAAAATTGACAAACTTTTTTTAAATTCTTTAAAATTTTTTTTATTATGTTATGTTAGTCACCATATAGTATGTCCTTAGTTTTTGATGTAGTGTTCCATGATCCATTGTTTGCATATAACAATGATCCATGAAATATGTGCCCTCCTTACCACCCATCACTGGCCTATCCTAATCCCCTCTGAAGCCCTCTTTGTTTCCCAGGGTCCATAGTCTCTCATGGTTCATTCCCCCTCCTGTTTACTTCCCCTTCATTATTCCCTTCCTTCTCCTACCAATCTCCCTGCTACTCCTTATGTTCCATAAATGAGTTAAACCATATGATAATTGTCTTTCTCTGCTTGACTTAATTCACTTAGCATAATCTCCTCCAGTCCCATACATGTTGATGCAAATGTTGGGTAATCATTCTTTCTGATGGCTGAGTAATATTCCATTGTATATATGGACCACATCTTCTTTATACATTCCTCTGTTGAAGGGCATCTTGGCTTCTTCCACAATTTCGCTATTGTGGACAATGCTGCTATGAACATTGGGGTGCATATGGCCCTTCTCTTCACTATGTCTGTATCTTTGGGGTAAATACACAGTAGTGCAATTGCTGGGTTTTTGAGGGACTTCCACACTGTTTTCCAAGTGGCAGTACCAACTTGCATTCCCACCAACAGTGTAAGAGGGTTCCCCTTTCTCCACATCCTCTCCAACATTTGTTGTTTCTTGCCTTGTCAATTTTTGCCATTCTAACTGGCGTAAGGTGGTATCTCAAGGTGGTTTTGATTTGAATTTACCTGATGGCTAATGATTTTGAACATTTTTTCATGTGTCTGTTAGCCATTTGTATGTCTTCATTGGAAAAGTGTTCATATCTTCTGCCCATTTTTTGATTTGATTATTTGTTTCTCATGTGTTGAGTTTGAGAAGTTCTTTATAGATCTTGGATACCAGTCTTTTATCTGTAGTGTCATTTGCAAATATCTTCTCCCGTTTCATTCGCTGCCTCTTAGTTTTTTAGACTGTTTCCTTGGCTGTGTAGAAGCTTTTTATCTTGATGAAGTACCAAAAGTTCATTTTTTCGTTTTTTTCTCTTGCCTTTGGAGATGTGTCGTGAAAGAAGTTGCTGTGGCCGATGTCGAAGAAGTTACAGCTTATGTTCTCCTCTATGATTTTGATGGATTCCTGTCTCACATTGAGGTCTTTCATCCATTTGGAGTTTATCTTTGTGTATGGTGTGAGAGAGTGGTCAAGTTTCATTCTCCTGTATATAGCTGTCCAATTTTCCCAGCACCATTTATTGAAGAGACTTTTTTCCACTGGATGATTTTTCCTGCTTTGTCAAAGATTAGTTGCCCAAGGGTCCATTTCCGGGTTCTCTATTCTGTTCCATTGGTCTATGTGTGTTTTTGTGCCAGTACCATGCTGTCTTGGTGATCACAACTTTGTAGTATAGCTTAAAATCAGGCAACATGATGCCCCCAGCTTTGTTTTTCCTTTTCAGCATTTCCTTGGCAATTCAGGTCCTTTTCTGGTTCCACACAAATTTAAGGGCTGTTTGTTCCAGATCTTTGAAAAACGTCATTGGTATTTTGATCTGGATGGCATTGAAAGTGTAGATTGCTCTGGGTAGCACAGACATTTTAACTGTTTATTCTTCCGATCCATGAGCATGGAATGTTTTTCCATCTTTTTGTGTCTTCTTCAATGTCTTAAAAATTGACAAACCTTTAACCAGAGTCCACAAAAAAAAAAAAAAAGAAAAAAAAGAGAGAGGACTGAAGTAAAATAAGAAGTGAAGGAAGAGAAATAGCAACCAACAACAAAGAAACATAGAGGATTATAAGAGAATACAGTGAAAAATTATATGCCAACAAATTGGCAATATAGAAGAAATGGATAAATTCCTAGGAACATGTAATCATCCAAAACTGAATCAGAAAGAAATAGAAAATTTGAACAGACTAGTCACTAGTAATGAAATTGAATGGGTAACCAAAAAACTCCAATCAAACAAAAGTCAGGGCCAGATGGCTTCACAGATATAATCCACAAACATTTAAAGAATTAATTCCTATTCTTCTCAAACTATTCCAAAATGTAAAAGAGGAAGGAAAAGCTAAAAATTCATTCTATGAGGTCAACATAACTCTGATACAAAAAACTAAAGGGCAATATATGATAAGCACAGATGCAAAATTTCTCAACAAAATATTAGCAAACTAATACCAACAAAACATTAGAATATAATTTACCACCATCAAGTAGGATTTATTACAAGGATGCAATATTTGCAAATTGATCAATGTACTGTATTACATTAAGAAGAGAAGGGATAAAAACCATATGATCATCTCAATAGTTGCAGAAAAATATTTGACAAGATAGTATATCCATTCATGATTAAAAACTCTCAAAAAGTGGGTTTAGAAAGAACATACCTCAATGAAATAAAGGCTTTATATTAAAAACCAGAGCAAACATCATAGAGAATGGCAAAAAACAGACCTTTTCCATTAAAATCAAGAACAAAACAAAGATGTTCACTCACTACTTTTATTTACATAGGAAGTCCTAGCTGCAAATCAGGCAAGAGAAATAAATAATAAGCATCCAAACTGGTAAGGAAAGAAAAGTTTCACTATTTGGAGGTGACATGATACTATACATAGAAAACCCAAAAAATTCCACTGGAAAACTGTTAGAACTGATAAATGAATTCAATAAAGTTGCAGAATGGAAAATACACCGAAATCTGTTGTATTTCTAAACACTAATAAAAAAGTGGCAGAAAAATTAAGAAAACAATTCCATTTACTATTGCACTAAAAAAGAATAAAATACCTAGAAATAAATATAAGCAAGGAGGTGAAAGATGTGTACTCTGAAAGCTATAAAACACTGATAAAAGAAATATGATGACACAAAAAATGGAAAGATATCCCATGTTCATGGATTGAAAGAAATAATATTATTAAAATGTCCATACTACCCAAAGAAATCTTCAGATTCAATGCAATTCATAACAAAATACCAACAGCATCTCTCACAGAACTAGAACAGATAATCTAAAATTAGCATGAAATCACAAAGACCCTGAAAGCCCAAGCAGTCTTGGAAAAAAGAACAAAGCTGGAGGTATCATAATCCCAGATTTCAAGATATACTACAAAGCTGTAGTAACCAAAATGTATGATGCTGGCATCAAAATGGATATGGATCAATGCAACAGGGTACAGGGTCCAAAAAAACCTTACTTATATGGTCAATTAATCTAACACAAAGGAAGCAAGAACATACAATGGGAAATATATTAAGTGGTGCTTGGAAAACTGGACAGCTTCATGCAAAAGAATTAAACTGGAGAAAATTCTCACATCATACACAAATGAACTAAAAAATGATTAAAGACCTAAATGTGAGACCTGAAACCATAAAACTCCCAGAAGAAAACATAGGCACAAATGATCAACTTTAGTAACATTTTTCTAGATAGGGTCTCCTCAGGCAAGGGAAATATTAGCAAAATTAAACTATCAGGACTACACCAAATAAAAAGCTTTTGCACAACAAAGGAAAACATCAACAAAAGGAAAGACACCCTACTGAATGGGAGGATATTTACAAATGATATATCCAGTAAGGGGTTAATATTCAAAATATAGAAAGAATTTAAAAAATTCAATACCAAAAAAAAAAAAAAAACAACAACCCCCAAATAGATGGTATTATGCTAAGTGACATAATTCAGACATAGAAAGACAAATACCATATGAATTTATTTATGTAGGTATGCTGACAATACTGACTCCATCTTTGGCCCTCTTATCTTTTTCATGTCAACTCAATGACCTGCTGGGGCTATGTGATCTGGGTCCATTGGAGATTAATATACATACCATCGAAATGCCTGCCAAGGCTTTAACGTGTGGAGGCTTGTTTTGCCCTCCAAAAATTTGTTAAAGATAACATGGTATCTCTTCTCCCTGATGCGCAATTGGCACCACAAGATTTAATAAAAGGTTAGCTGTCAATTAAATGCATGCAAATGCTTTGATTTCACGACAATGTCCTCCCGTGCATTCTCTTGCTCTATAAAATCTGTAGACTAAGGTCAGGACTTTGCAGAGACTAGCTGCACAGCTCTGGGTTCTCGTCCACCTGATCCTCCTTGTAAGTTACCCTGAATAAAACTATAATGTATATAGGATCACCTGCTTCATTTTTTAGTCTCAAAGCACCTTCAGTTTGAGGGATAATTTATAGCCACTCATCCATCTTCTAACAATTGGTGAACCAAGCCAGGAACCCAAAGTGAAACAAGCATGAGTAAAGGGGCCATGCTGGGGGAAAGTCTGTTGTCCATGGAGGAAATATTGTTCGTGGGGGAAATCCGGCTGACCAGCTACCACCATGTGGGGAGCTGTGGCCAGGTTTTTTGAGTGTTTGGCATCAGTGCATGCATATGGGGACAGTTCAAATATTCCTAACTGATTGTTAGATATTCTGCACAAAATGGTGGAGAAAAAGAAATGGAAAAGAGCAAGTGAATAAGCTGTTCCAACGATAACTCATCCATTGCTCTGGGCATTATGAGATGCCACAGAAAAGGTATTACGAGAGAGCGCTTTGAGAGCTGTTGCCCCGTCTTCTTGCTTGTAACAACTAATAAAAAATTCTTTGCTTTCAACATTCCATTTGGTAATGTTCAATTTAATGCACCCCAAGCCGCAAACCCTTTGAGTTCAGTTACAAATTTTGGTGACCCACATGGGACATGTGGTTTGTGTTGCCTACACGATCTGAGACTTGGAGTGAAGCATTTGGCTGAACAGCAGCTTGCACTGGCTCTGGGCAATCGGCCACCTAAGGCTCGAGACTAGAAACATTGTGCTTGGTGTCTATGGACCTGAGAGGTGAAGGGGCCACCTTGAATACTCGTTGTTGACACCTCAAGAGATTGGCAGATAAATGGGCCGCAGCTCTGCCACAGCAATTAGTTCTCCTGTCTCGTTAATTGCGAAGACTAAAGGAACACTCAAGGGAAGGGTTTTAAGAGAAAGCCACCTTTTATAAATGCCCCAGGGGATTAAATGCTTGCTCCAGTGGAGCCTAGAGATCTCCAGGTAAAGGAGGTCAAAAGAAAGGTTTTAAGAAGATTATACTGAAAATGATTTTAATACTCAAATGGCCTAAATGAAGATCCTTTAAAATACTTAATCATTGTGTTTGCACATCCAACTTGAGAAAGCTGGCGATTAAACTAAACAATTTGAGTGGGATGTGTATTTTGATTGGTATTTGGAATCTTCTAAAAATACCCACAGGGTATTCACGCAAGAAACTAAAAAGATGTACCCCTAGGGAAAGAAGCAGGTTGAGGAAGATGTAATCAGATGGGTAGATCGACCCGTGTCATTTGTGTTGCAAGCCAGTTCTTTGAGGAACTGAAAGCAACTTCCTTTATCTTACAAAACTTTACAAAGCTAGAAATGCAGCATTTCAGTTTACCTATGCCTTTACTGATCCCAAAGCTTCCCTTATTTATCTTAAGTGGCTTGTAAATTATTGGCATTAGGAAACCAAAGCCTTTCTTGGAAAATTTTACATTCTTTCTCTTATCTTGTCTTTGAAATGTTAACACAGCCCACAGTCACCTGAGGCTGAAGGGAAAAAAATGGGGGGCAGGGCAAGGGGAGAAACATTTTTAAAATGCAGACCGCTAAAAGAGCTCTTGTGTCCAAACTCTAGTATAATCTCAGAATTAATTCCAGGGACAAATACAAATCTTGAAAATCTCCACAAATGTTAGTAACTATAGGGTCTTTGCATCTGTCTCTCTGTGTGTCCACATATGGATGTTGTAGCTGTGAGATACTTTTCTACCTCTGATGGTATTGCTAAAATTAATTTTCAAACCATTTATGCAGTTGGTTTGAAGGCAAGCACTTGCAAGGATTGGGCATTCTAAAACTCAGAAGGATAGAAACTACCCCAAACTTTTGTTCAGGCTCATGCGATCTGGAAAAATTTCTGGTAAATTCAAGTTTAACTTTGTTGGTTTAACAAATAGATTGAATAGATAAGAAGGTTTGTAGGTAAACTTTTAAATAACTTCCAAAATCTTTCAAGTTTTGCTAGGTTAAATGATAAATTGTATGAATTCATTGGATATTGAGTCTTTTCCAAATAAGATAAAATACTGAAACATTGATTACTAACATAGGTTTATATACTTTTGTGTTATTACAGAGAAACTAAAGATAAATTTGGATCTGTTAGTAAACATGTTTTATGCTTTATTGAAAGATTGTACTATGGAAAGGCACATTTCTAGAAACTATGAAATGTATTCATAAATTTGCCAATCTAGAAAATTCTGGTGTAATAGTTTACAATTGCTTACTACTTAGTTTGCACAAAAATTTAAGGCTTGTAAGCATTAAAAGTTCCAATAAATATAGTTAAACTACTAGAAACAGTAAGGAAAACATCTCTGTATGCAAAGAGAGTAAGATGTATGTTATTGTTAAGAAAGGCATGAGGAATGCAAATACATTTTGTTGAGGGAAAAGAATGAAATTTTGTCCTAAAATAAGACTAGTTGTTTACACAGAGGGAAACATCAGGACAATCTAAACTAAACAGTTGAAGAAAGTTTGTGAGAAAAGAATCTTTGGAAAAGAATTTTATGAATGGTCAGAACTAAACCTGTCACCAACTAGACCCCAAGGTCTGAACTTGACTGCCTACCACCTGCTTGTGCTCGCTAAACGTTACCTTGTATTTTTTCCTTTAGCTCTTCTTTCCAGTTTACCTCTTAACTCAGGCAAATGAAACCTGAAACCACCCCTCCGGTGATGGCAATTTCCCTGACAAGCTGTCCCACTGGCCCAGACCACCCAGACCTTTTGAGCTAAACCCCGCATCTTATGCCTGCACAGAGAGACCAGGGAATGACTCCTGGAATGACCAACAATTGCCTCTACCTCATTATAATACTAAAATCTGCACCCAAAGAGGAGCCTCAGCATCATTTACATAACAATGTGCAATGTATGTAGAGGCATGTTTCCTTAAGGCACATGAGGGGACCTTATGCCTGCCTCTACATACGATGACAAGGCTTCCCTATCTAAATATTCACCCTAACCCTAAACAAAATTTAGCCATTCACCCTCTCTTGGGAGTCATGGCTTTGGCAGTTATTCCTGGTGATCTCCTTATTTGCTACAAAAAAGGTTTTCTTTGTGTGACAAATCACCTGGTATAATTTCTGTGACACACCAAGGAGCAAACTCAAGTTGGTTCAGTTACATAATGAATGAATTTTAATATCAAAAGTATGATAGTACAAGATTAAAATTTGATTTTTCTCTCTGTTAAGATGCCAACTTTTTTTTGTTTGTTTTTTGAATTGTTGGTCTGCCCTTGATAGAACATTGTAATTAAAGATTTTTCTTTATCTGTCTGGAAAAAGTTTCTAATGATTTGTCTTTCTCAGGTCCTCAATTCCTAAAGTGAAATCTTCTCAGTATTAGAAGAGCTAAGATTTGCTAACAACTATGTAACCAATATTTGCCTTTAGAAGCTCTTATTTCTGCCTTGATTAAAAAGATTAATTTTGTGATGATCTGTGATGCTATTTAGGTATGTGCTTTATTTTTTTTTAAGATTTTATTTATTTATTTGACAGAGAGACAGTCAGTGAGAGAGGGAACACAAGCAGGGGGAGTGGGAGAGGAAGAAGCAGGCTCCCAGCAGAGCAGGGAGCCTGACGTAGGGCTCGATCCCAGGACCCTGGGATCATGGCCTGAGCCAAAGGCAGATGCTTAACAACTGAGCCACCCAGGCGCCCCTAGATATGTGCTTTAAAACCTGCTATTTTTAACAAACTTCTGAAAGTTCAAAGTTTAAATGAAGTCTTTTTGACTAATTAGGCTTGTTCGTTTGGCATGTTAAGTTACATGGGAAGCATTGTCAAATAAGTGATAATAAATCTTAGATTATATCATTTAGATAAGTGCTGTAACTTTTGTAGAATTTACATAAAACTCCTAAGATTTTGATCCCTCCCCACCCAGTGACACCAGGACCTGATCGAGAGACACCAGGGGCCGGCTCGCAATACGCAGACACACAGGGAAAGACAGAGAGACACAGAGTGGGGGGACACTTAGACACACTGGACAGGACAGACGGGGAGGGACAGAGTCTGTGTGTGTGTGTGTGTGTGTGTGTGTGTGTGTGTGTGTGTGTTGTCCTGGAATGACATCATCCCTTGTAATTCTAATTATTTAAGTGTTGTGTCGCAGAAATAACAAAATTTTCCTTGTCAACTGCATTAAAATGAACACTCATCAGATCTTCAACCATAGCCATTTTTTTTTTTTTTTTTTTTACAGAGCAGGGGCAGGAGGGACGGTCAGAGGGAGAGGGAGAGAATCTTAAGCAGACTCCATGCCCAGCTTGGAGGCTGATGTGGGGCTCAGTCTCACAACCTTGAGATCATGACCTGAGCCAAAATCAAGAGTCAGACGCTTAATCAACTGAGCCACTCAGGTGCCCCAAACCATGGCCATTTTTTAGTCTTTTGTCATTTACAGATATTGTTCAAATGTTCTTGTAAATATCTTCAGGGAGGTTCATGGAGAGGACTTTTAATGAATACAAGTTTCTGATACCCTTAAGATCATGCAACTAAGCTGGGTAATAATTTCTGGAACTAATGGAAAAACTGTATTTAAACAGAACAGGAATTAGTAACATGAGACTAAATGAATTGAAGAAGATGATTATAGTTTTATGAGTCTTGTTTGAAACATCACTGGTTCTCTGATATTTGCTCTCTCAGATTTAAGAAAACGTTTATCTTTTTCTCCCTACCTCATTCCTACAGAAATCAATCTGACATTCCTTAAAAAAATTTCCAGCAAAGGGGCGCCTGGGTGGCACAGCGGTTAAGCGTCTGCCTTCGGCTCAGGGCGTGATCCCGGCGTTATGGGATCGAGCCCCACATCAGGCTCCTCCGCTATGAGCCTGCTTCTTCCTCTCCCACTCCCCCTGCTTGTGTTCCCTCTCTCGCTGGCTGTCTCTATCTCTGTCAAATAAATAAATAAAATCTTTAAAAAAAAAAAATTTCCAGCAAAGCACATTTAAAAGAACATATATGGTCAAACACTGTTCTTTCTGCATTTATGTAGAAATTAGGCCAAGTTTGTTAAAACTGAACTTGTGTTATAAACAAATTAGTCTTAATTTGGCTATCTTTGATGGAAATGGGGTTATTTTAGAGAGAAAAAAATTATTTTTCAGCAACACACATTTATGGGTGTTAGATTCTAGTTCTGATGAATTGCTCTTGAATGTGTGTTGTTTACTTATAAAACTGGGCTGGATCCTGAATGTTTATGGATTCCTTCCACATCTGGCTTATTTTCTACCCAATTGCTTGCACACTATAGACCTGGCTTTGCAAGCCATCCTGTAGAACTGCCTCCTAAAATGAGACAATTGTTTAACTGAACTGATGTAATTTACCTTGTTATGAAATGTGAAATAAAATGCTAAAATTATACATGAGAGTTCCAAAATAATGGCTCTATAAACGATGGGGGCTCAACCTACTACTAGGGAATATCTGCAATTGGACACAAGGCAGTTTCATTTTTCAAATCCTGACCTACACCCCTTTTCAGCAGGAAGTAGCTGGAGTCACCCTATTCCTCAAGAGTAAGAAATACAGGGTCTACAGAATGCTGAACGTGAAGCATAACATATGCAAAAGGTTGTATAGAGATCATATAGAGATCTTTTTTTGCTGATGCCTTCACTAGATAGTGCACCTCTTTACCAGATCATTGGGAAACTATAGTTCTAAGTTGTTTTTCTTTTGGTCTTACATTAATCTCATGTTGCCATCTATATTGTGAGCATGGCAGGCATAGGAGTACAAGTCACCTTCTGATATCTGGCCCAAGGGTCATTATGGAGGAATGGCATGTAGAAGATTGTATGGGCCACAGAATACAAAGAAGAAACTGGAGGTTGCCATAAGGGAGGTGGGTGAGAGGATGGGTGAAAGAGGTGAAGGGGATTAAGAGGTATAAATGTCCAGTTATGAAAATAAGTCACAAGAATGAAAAGCAGGGCATAGGGAATACAGTCTACAATATTGTAGTAATTTTGTATGGTGACTGATGGTAACTACACTTATTGTGGTATTTTGTAATGTATACAATTGTCAAATCACTATGTTGCATGCCTGAAACCAATATTATATGTCAACTATAATTAAAAAATAATAAAATCCAAAAAACAAAAAAGTATAGGCAACACTGTGTGTAAACTATACTTCAATAAAAAATGTAGGCAAATGTCCTTATATTTCCCATGTATCTTTTAGACAATGAGAAGTTGAAAGTCCCCTCTTTATCTATATCTATATCATCTATATCTATATCTATATCTATATCTATAGTGTAGAGGCTTGTAATGAGATGTAAATAAAAGTAGATTTAATATTTTTAAAGTGGTAAAATGTAGGCCTATGTATTAAAAAATACAAAGGTACTACTGCTACTAATAAAATAAGTCACTGAGAAGCAGCTAAAGCTACGCTTTAAGTTTATAGCCTTAAATTTATATATTTGTAAAGAACAAGATCTAAAAATAAATGAGCTAAGGATTCTTCTTAATAAGTTAGAATTAGATAAGGGAGTTAAGTTCCCCCAAAAAGTAGAAAGAAGGAAATGGTAAGAGAAAATATTAATAAAACAAAATCATCAAGAAAAATAATAAAATTGAGTGTTTATTCTTGGAAAGGACTAGTAAAATTTATTAAATCTAGGATAGACTGATTAAATGAAAAGAGGTAGGAAACACAAATAGCTAACATGAGGAATACAAAAGGAGACAACACTATAGATCCTGCCGCAAACATTTAAAAGATTATATTTGAGCAGTTTTAAACAGTGTTTGATAAGGTAGATGAAATTGACATGTTCCTAAAAAAAGTCAGGGGTGACTGACCTTAACTGACACAAGAATACAAAAAAAATCAGAATAATATTAAATACATTAGATTTATAATTAACAACCTTCTCATAAGGAAAGTTTCAGGCTCAGAAGTCTCACTAATTCTTTCAAACATTTTACAGAATTATAGCTTTACAACTCTTTAGAGATTAGGAAATTTAAAAATATAATCTCCAGTATGTAAGGAAACTTGACACCAAAATGGGACAAATATTATTAAAAAAAACAGTTGAATCTAAAAAATTCTAAATAAGATATTAACACAGTGAATTGAGCAATAAGGATAATAAATCTTAGTTTTTTGGTTTATTTTGGGAATGCCAACTTGATCTAGTATTCAGAAACTAACCAATGTGATTAACATGTATACTGAATAAAGAAGGAAAATTACAATGATTATTTCAACAGATGCATAAAATATAACTTAAAACATTCGATATCTACTCATGACTTTAAAAAGCCTTGGCAATGTCACACAAATACAAAGGATTATGACACTACAACAAACAACGATAGGCTGACAAATTGGACAACCTAAAAAAATGATCAATTCCTAGAAACACACAACTTACAAAGACTGAAACATGAAGAAATATGAAATCTGAACATATCAATTACTACTAAGGAAAATGAATTAGTAATAAAAACCTCCCTATAAACAATAGTCCAGGAACAAATGGTTTCACTGGAGAATTCTATCAAATATTTAAAGAATGTAAATTTTTTTCAAACTTTTCCAAATAATGGAGAGTAAACACTCCCAAACAGATTTTATGAGATCAGCATTACCCTGATGCCAAAACCAGACAAGGAAACAAGAAAAGGAAATTGCAGGCTGATATCCCTGATGAAACATAGATGCAAATATCTTCAATAAAATATTAGCAAACCGATTTCAACAGTACATTAGAAAAATTATTCACCATGATCCAGCGTGATTTATTTCAGCTGTGCAAGGATGGGTCAATAACCTCAAGTCAATCAGTGTGATATATCACATTAACAAGAGGAAGAATAAAAGCCATATGATTATTTCAATAGGTCCAGAAAAAGCATTTGACAACATACAACACCCGTTGTCACTCAATGAAGCGCGTTTAGAGGGAGCATACCTTAATACAATAAAGAAAATACTTGAAAAACCTACAGCTAACAGCAAACTCAATGGTGAAAGATTAAAAGCATTTCCTGTAAGATCAGGAAGAAGACAAAGATGTGCATTCTCACCACTTGTCCAACATAGTAATGGAAATACTAGCTGCAGTAAGAAATAAAAGACATCCAAATTGGTAAAGAAGATATAAAACTGTCACAATTTGCAGGTGACATGATATTATATACAAAAACTAAAGACACCACCCCAAAACTGTTAGAAGTGATAAATAAATTCAGTAGAGTTGCAGGATATAAAATCAATATACAGTTGAACTTCTATATAATAACATTGAATAATTAGAGAAATTAAGAAAATGTCCATCTGCAATAGAATCAAAAAGAAAAAAATAGTAGTTATAAATGTAACCAAGTGGGTTAAAAACCTGTACACTGAGTGCTAAAAAGACATTAATGAAAGAAACTGAAGACCACACAAATAAATGGAAAGATATTCCATTCTCATTAAATGGCACAATGAATGTCAACACTGAGGCGCTTAGTGGGTGAAGCATCCAACTCTCGCTTTCTGCTCAGGTCATGATTCTCATGGGTTGTGAGACTGATCCCTACATCAGCCTCCACACCAAGTGGGGAGTCTGCATGAAGATTCTCTCCCTCTGCCCCTTTCCTTACTCGTGCTCCCTCTGTCTCTCAAATAAATCTTTTAAAAAATGTCAAGACTACCAAGTGATGCACAGATTCAATGCAGTCTCTATCAAAATCCCAATAGCATTTCTCACAGAAGAACAATCCTAAAATTTATATGGATCTAAAAAAGACCCCAAATAGTCACACACTCTTGAGAAAGAAGAAAGCTGGGGGCAGCACACTTCCAGATTCCAAAGTACGTTGCATCTTCTTTACCTATTCATCTGTTGAAGGGCATCTCAGCTCCTTCCACAGTTCGGCTATTGTGGATATTGCTGCTATGACCATTGGGGTACATGTGCCTCTTCTTTTCACTGCATCTGTATCTTTCAGTAAATACCTAGTAGTGCAACTGCTGGGTCATAGGGTAGCTCTATTTTTAACTTCTTGAGGAACCTCCATACTATTTTTCAGAGCAGCTGTACCAGCTTGCATTCCCACCAATAGTGTAGGAGTTTCCTCTTTCTCCACATCCTCTCCAACATTTGTTGTTTCCTGTCTTGTTAATTTTTGCCATTGGGACTTCATCAAGATAAAAAGCTTCTGCACAGAAAAGGAAACAGTCAACACAACTAAGAGGCAACCCATGGAATGGGAGAAGATATTTGCAAATGACATTACATCTTAGCTGGTATCCAAGATCGATAAAGAACTTCTCAAACTCGACACCCAAAAAACAAATTATCCAGTCAAGAAATGGCCAGAAGACATGAGCAGACTCTTCTCCAAAGAAGACATACAAATGGCTAACAGCCACATGAAAAAATGTTGTACATCATTAGCCACCAGGGAAATTCAAATCAAAACCACATTGAGATACCACCTTACACCAGTTAGAATGGCTAAAATTAACAAGACAGGAAACAACAAACGTTGGCCAGGATGTGGAGAAAGGGGAACCCTCTTACATTTTTGGTAGGAATGCAAGCTGGTACAGCCACTCGAAAACAGTATGGAGGTTCCTCAAAAAGTTAAAAATAGAGCTACCCTATGACCCAGCAATTGCACTACTAGGTATTAACCCCAAAGATACAGATGTAGTGAAAAGAAGGGGCACATGCACCCCAATGTTCATAGCAGCAATGTCTACAATAGCCAAACTGTGGAAGGAACCAAGATGCCCTTCAACAGATGAATGGATAAAGAAGATGTGGTACATCTATACAATGGAATATTACTCAGCCATCAGAAAGGATGAATATCTACCGTTTGCATTGACTGGATGGAACTGGAGGGGATTATGCTAAGTGAAATAAGTCAAGTAGAGAAAGACAATTATCATGGGGTTTCATTTATTTTTGAAACATAAGGAATAGCAGGGAGATCATTAGGAGAAGGAAGGGAAAAATGAAGAGGGGGATACAGAGGGGGAGATGAATTATGAGAGACTATGGACTCTGGGAAACAAATGAGGGTTTCATAGGGGAGGGGTGTGGGGGGATGGGTTAGCCTAGTGATAGGTATTAAGGAGGGAATGTATTGCATGGAGCACTGGGTGTTATATGCAAACAATGAATCATGGAACACTACATCAAAAGCTAATGATATCATTAGCTAAGTCATAATGATATGACTAACATATCATTAAAAAAAAAAAAGACCCAAAACCATAAAACTGATGTAGAACACCAAAACCAAAGGCAAAGAAAAAGCAGAAGTGAACAAGAGGGACTACATCAAACTAAAATGATTCTGTACCGCAAATGAAATCATCCACAAAAGGTAAAGTCATCCTATTGAATTAGAGACTATGTTTAGGAATCATATGTTCTATGAGGGCTCAATATTCAAGATATATAAAGAAGTCATATACTCAATAGCAAATACATAGGCAAAGGAACTAAACAGACTTTTTTTTTTTTTTTCCCAAGGCCAACAAGTACTTGAACAGGTGCTCAACATTACTTATCGTCAGGGAAATGCAATAAAAATCACAATGAGATATGTTTACCTGTTAGAATTGCTGTCATCAAAAAGATAGCTAACAAGTATTGTTGCGAATGTGGAGAAAAAGGAAACATTGTGCACTGTAAGTGGGAACAAAAATTGATTCAACCGCTATGGAAAACAGTGTGGAAGATCTTCAAAAAATTAAAATAGAACTACCATAAGATCCACCAAATCTGCTTCTGTGTATACATCCAAAGCACATGAAATCATTATTCTAAATAGATATCTGTACCCCCATATTTATTGCAACATTATTTACAATTGCCAAGGCATATAGAAAACCTAAGTGTTATTGACAGATGAATGGATGAAGATGGTATATTATACACACACAAACACACACACAGTGGAATATTATTCAGGCATATAAAAAGGGAAATCACACCATTTGCAACAACCTGGATGGATCTTGAGGGCAGTATGCTATATGCAATAAGATAGAAAGACAAATATGTATTGTATGATCTTACTTATAAGTGGATTCTTAAAAAAGCCAAACTCAGAGACAGAAAACAGATTGTTGTTTGCCAGATGTGTGTGTTGAGTGATGGGGAAAAAAAAGTGAGGGTGGTCAAAAGATACAAATTTCCAGTTATAAGATAAGTAAGTTCTGGGAATGTAATGGACAACATGGTGACTATAATTAATAATAGTGTATTTTATATTTCAAAGTTAAGAGAATCTTATAAGTTTGCATCACAGGAAAAAATTGTAAGTACATGAGGTATTGGATTTAACTAGACTTACTGAAGTAGTCATTTTAAAATATATACATACATCATTATGTTGTATACCTTAAATACAATGTTATATGTGATTTATAGCTCAATAAAACTGGAAAAAATAATGTATCTCACTTCAGCACCCCACCCCAACCAGAAAAAGTCTTGGACTATTAGGAATAGAAAGAAGTTTCCTTTATCTAATTGACACATACAAAAAAATATAGCAATTGTTTTACTTGATAGTGAAATGCTGAAGTCTTTCCTATTGAAATTAGGGATAAGAAAATATGTACTGGAATTCCTAGTCAATGTAATAAGGTAAGAAAAAGAAATATATGATATACAGGTTGGAAAGGAAGAGCTAAATCTTTTATTCAATGCAAATGCTATACTTTTATAAAGAGTAAATCCAGTAGTAAATACATAGATACATTTTAAGATAAAAAATATGCTTAGTAAAATCATGAAATACGAGGTTTAGATACAAAAGTAATTCTATACTAATAAACAGAAAGCAAAATAGCTAAGCACAAATTAATATATATCATAGGATCCTATTTTATATAAAGTTGAAAAACCAGGAAACTTAAAGAATACTATTAAAAGTCATGGTACTTACTTTGGAGAAACAGGGATGGGGCATTAGGGTCCTTCTAGAGCTCTAGCGATGCTCTATTTCTTGATCGAGATGGAGGTTTTACAAATGTTTACTTTGTGATAGTTGAGTTGTAATGTTTTGTACACTTATCTATATGTTAAAATTTAATATAATAAAATTATTGAACAACATCTGAAACTAATTATGTACTTTATGTTGGCTTATTGAATTTAAATAAAAAGATTATAAAGTCACATATGTCAGTTTAAAAGCAATGGTGCCATTTATGGAGCATAAGAAGTAGGAAGATCAGTAGGAGAAGAAAGGGAAGAAGGAAGGGGGGGGGGTAAACAGAAGGGGGAATGAACCATGAGAGACTATGGACTCTGGGAAACAAACTGAGGGCTTTAGAGGGGAGGGGGGGGATTGGGATAGACTGGTGATGGGTAGTAGAGAGGGCACGTATTGCATGGTGCACTGGGTGTTATACGCGAGTAATGAATCATGGAACTTTATATTAAAAACTTGGGATGAACTATATGGTGACTAACATAACATAATAAAAAATTATTTAAAAAAATAAATAAAAGCAATGGTGCCTATAAATGTAATTTATAATATAATTTTGGATTCAGAAACATTCAATTATTCAAATCCAATAGAACAAAACCAACCAACATTAACTCATCACCACACAAGATCCCAAATTGTGTCCAAAAATCACACAATAATGCAAGGATGTACAAACCAAATATGGACACAGAAGTAGTGCCAGGAGTGATGTCATGAAGATGACAACTTGTCGTTTCTGATGCCACTCCCACTCACAAGAAAAACAACTAACAACTATTCATGGGGAAGACACTACTGAGAGAATCTTAGAACATGGGAGTGAAGCTGAAGCAACTCCAGCACAACAGGACCAAGACAGACTGCGTTAAAATGGTAAGAAAAATGGCAAAAATCTGACAGCATGGACACTCCCCCAGGCCAGTGCAGAACCATGACAAGAGGTCTCCCCTGAGTCTATGGTTCTTCCAGTAGGAAGAGAGAGCCCAGGGGTTACATACATGCCCCCAGTGTTGTGGTCATTTCATGGGAGCCCCTACTCTGGTTTTGCCCCATGGGAATAGCAGAGGAATCTGCTGGGTTCAACCACTGAGAATTTCTGACTGAGAAGGGAGGGGAGGGGCTTGCAAATGCCAGCACTCAGATTGGCAAACCCTATTCCAATATTCAGAGCCCATTAATACTCCAAAAGTATATCATTGTTCATCTACAGAACCAAGTCAGTGGCACAGCCTGAGCAGGGAACTTCGTGGGGTATCGGTCTGCCTTATTCAGGTCCTTAAAGAAGGAATTTTGCCAATCTTAGAGCACGGTCTTCTCATTCCGAGGTAGATAAGCCAATAATAGTCCCACTATGGACTAAGCATGGCTCCCAGCCCCCAACCAGACAAAGCCTATTTGGGAAATTTGGAACTTGCCTGAAGAGGGCCCTCCCACTCCCACTCAGAGAGGAGAACTAAGTTCTAGCCCTATCTGCTGCAGAAAATGGCTCCTAGCTCCATTTGACAGAAGGGCTAATGAGAACACCTGGAAGCTGCTATATAACCCAGCAATGCGTGAGCCAATTGGCATGTGGGCAGAGCTGATCACCCTCAGAGCCAAGCCAATGGCCCTGTTTAGCCAGGGAACTTGGAGCATGGGTCAGCTTAAGTTAAGATCCTAAAGAGTCTTAGTGGTTCAGGACCAGCTTCTCCTGAGCAACCAGACAAGAAAATCAATTCATAGCCCCCCCTTGTTGCTGAATACAAACTTAAGCCCACTTTATCAGGGAACACTACAGAGCATTTGAGAAGCTGTGTCATTCATCAAATAGCCATGCTTATAGTGGAACTTGAACAGAAAGCACACTGACTTTTCCTGTCTTTAGAGCAAAACAGGTGGCCTCACCTGACCAGGATATTTATTGCACACTTTTGCCTATCTCACGTTCCCAAACAATGAGCTGGGCATATATTGGGACTTGTCTTGCTGCCCTACTATGTCAGGGAAGCTAATTCATAGCCCCAGGTATGGCTGAATATAATATCCAGACCACATAGTAAGGCTGATGAGAAAATCTGGGCAACTTTAAAAACCATCCACAGCCTTACTTCGGTAGAAAACTGAGCTAGCAACCCTCAGTAGCTGTTCTCAGTAAGTGGCATATTCTCCCGTTCTCATGCCTGACCTCAGGATTGAACAGTTGCCTTGCTCAAACATATACCCTAATAACATACCTCTCCTGCCCAAGAACATTACCAGATGACACATGTAGGAACCCAAACCAAGGTGACTACTGAAGAACAGTCTCTGTGAAAACAAAGCTACAATTTTCAAAGACTATACTATTTACTCAAATGCACAGGCCCTAATGTAAGGAATTGAGGATTATGAAAAAATCAGGTAAATATGACATCAAAGGAAATTAATGAATCTCTAATAACAGACCCTAAAAACGTGGAGGTCTAAGGACAGTCAGACAAAGAATTTAGGATAATCCTGTTACAGAGTTCTTGTGAGTAACATGTTCAGACAACTAAATGAAATTAGGAAAACAATGTCTAAAGAAGAATTTCAAGAAAGAAATAGAAAGCATAAAAATTAAAACAAACAGAAATCTTAGAGCTAGAAAATATAGTAACTGAAGAATTCAATAGAATGCTTCAAAAAGCAGATTTGACAGAGGAACTTATGGGACACAATATAAAGAACAGCATTTGCAATATGAGAATTCCAGAAGCAAATGACAAAGGAAGAGAAAGTATATTTAAATCAATAATGGCTGAAAATGTACAATCCTCAGGAAATAGATATCCAGACACAAGAGGCCCAAATAAGTTGAATAGGGCTACACAGAGACACAGTATTATTAAGTTATCAAAAATCAATGACAAAGAAAGAGTTGTGAAACCAGCAAGAGACAAGAGAGATGTTATATACAACCCCAAAAAGGCTATAGGCAGATTTTTCACAGAAACTTTTCAGACCAGAAGAGAATAGGATGGGGGCGCCTGGGTGGCTCAGTCGTTAAGCACCTGCCTTCGGCTCAGGGCGTGATCCCAGAGTCCTGGGATCGAGCCCCACATCAGGCTCCTCTGCTGGGAGCCTGCTTCTTCCTCTCCCACTCCCCCTGCTTGTGTTCCCTCTCTTGCTGGCTGTCTCTCTCTGTCAAATAAATAAAATCTCAAAAAAGAAAAAAAAAAGAGAATAGGATGACATATTCAAAATATTGGGTAAAAAAAATCATCAACCAAGAATACTAT
This sequence comes from Ursus americanus, assembly GCF_024610735.1. NCBI lineage: Eukaryota > Metazoa > Chordata > Mammalia > Carnivora > Ursidae > Ursus > Ursus americanus. The sequence goes on along the minus strand of NC_142158.1, from coordinate 22,894,703 downwards.
ACCTAGGGAAGCTGTCTGTCATAAATGTAAGAGAGATCAAGACTTTCCTAAATAAACAAAAGCTGAGGGAATTCACTACCTCAGGCTTTACAATAAATGCTAAAAGAAGTTATTTCAGTAGAAATAAAAGTATGCTAATTAACATAATACTAAATTTATAGTAATACAACAATAGCAGGGGACCTTAACACCTCACTTGCATCAATAGACAGATCACCCAAATAGAAAATCAATAAAGAAACAGTGGCTTTGAATGATACACTAGACAGGTGGATCTAATAAATATATTCAGAATGTTCCATCCAAAAACAGCTGAATACACACTCCTTTCAAGTGCACACGGAACATTCTCCAGAACAGATCACATATTGGGCCACAAAACAAATGTTAACAAATTAAGAAAGATGGAAATCATATCATGTATATTTTCTGACCACAACACTATCAAACTAGAAATCAACCACAAGAAAAAGTCTGGTAAGAACGCAAATGTATGGAGGTTAAATAACATGCTACTAAACAATGAATGGGTCAACCAGGAAATAAAAGAAAAAATTAAAAAGTACATGGAAACAAATGAAAATGAAAACACAGTGGTTGAAAACGTCTGGGATGCAGCAAAAGCAGTTTTAAGAGGGATGCCACATAGAGGGAAGTTTTATAATACAGGCCTACCACATGAAGCAGGAACAGAAAAATCTCTAATAAAGAACCTAACCCCACACCTAAAGGAGCTAGAAAGAGAAAAATGAACAAAGCCCAAATTTAGTAGAAGGAAGGAAATAATAAATAGTAGAGTGGAAATAAATGAAATAGACACTCAAAAAACAATAACAATGATCAATAAAACCAAGAGATGGTTCTTTGAAAAGATAAAATGAAAATAAAACCTACTGAAGAGAGAGCTTATTTACAAACAATCTATCTCCTGAGGTGTTAATATCCAAAATATATAAAGAAGTCAAATCATACAACGCAAAACCAAAAAGACAAATATCTAAAAATAGGCAGAGGATCTGAGTAAACATTTTTACAAAGAAAGCATACAGATTGTCAACAGACACATAAAAAGATGTTCGACATTACTATTCATTGGGAAAATGCAAATCAAAATCACAATGATATATCATCTCATCAGAACAGCTAGTACAGACAAAAGAAAAAAATAAGTATTGCCAAGGATGTGCACTGTTTTTATGGGAACGTAAATTTGTACAGACATTATGGAAAACTCTATGGAGTTCTTCAAAAAACTAAAGATAGAAATAGCATACAATCCAATACATCCACTGCTGGGTATTTACCTGAAGATAATGAAAACACTAATTTGAAAAGACAGATATACCCCTATGTTTATTGTAACTTTGTTTACAATAGCCAAGTTATGAAAGCAACCTTAGTATTCATTGATAAACGAATGGATAAAGATGTGGTATACATACACAATGGAATATTACTCAGACATAAAGGATGAAATACTGTCATTGGAACAACATGGATGGACCTAGAAAATATTATACTAAGTGAAATAAGTCGGACAAAGACAAATCTCATATGTTTTCATTTATATATGGAATCTAAATAACATAAATGAATAAAAAAGAAACAAAAGAAATAGAAACTCCAAATACAAAGAAGAAACTTGTGGTTGCCAGGGGGCAAATAGGTAAAGGGTGGGAGAATGGACAAAACAGGTAAGGTGTTTTAAAAGGTACAAACTTCCGGTTATAAAATAAATAAGTCACAGTGATCGAAGTACAGCAGGGAATATAGTCAATAATATTATAATACCTTTTTATGATGGCTGTTAACTGCAATTACTGTGGTGAGCATTTTGTGATCCATATAACTGTCAAATCACTGTTTTACACCTGAAACTAATCAAATTGAGAACAAAAAGTATAAGTTTTTGATCTGTACTCATCAATGGTAGTTGAAAGTACCCCCTCACCATTTTTATCAAATTAATATAAACATATATCTAAATAGTTTAAAGGCTTGTAATGTAAGGTAAATAAAAGTAGATGTAATATTATTTTTAAGTGATAAAATACAGGCCTATGCATACAAAGATACAAAAGTAATATTGCTACTAATCAAATAGATCAATGAGATACAGTTAAAGCCATGCTTGAAGGTTATATCCTTAAACTAATATACTAGTAAAGAACAACATCTGAAAATAAGCATTCATCTCAAGAAGTTAGAATAAGATAAAGTAATTAAGTCACCCTTCCAAATAGAAATAGTAGAGGTAAGAGAAAAAAAAAAAAAACGAATGAAACAACAACAACAAAACAATCAAGAAAGGAAATCAATAAAGCTAAGAGTGAGTTCTTAGAAAGGAATAGTAAGTCCATTAAATCCAGAATAGACTGATTAAAAGAGAAGAGGTAGAAACCACAAATAACTAATATTAGGATCACAAAAGGAGACAACACTATAGATCCTGCTGCAAACATTTAAAAGGTTTTAAGCAGATATGAGCAGCTTTAAATAGCACTTAATAAGTTAGACAAAGCTGACACATTTCACAAAAATGTCAATGGTGACTGACCTTAACAGACACAAAATAGAAAAATCAGAATTATATTAAATAAATTGGATTTATAATCAACAACCTTCCTATAAAGAAAACATTAGGCTCAGAAGTTTCACTGATGCAATCTTTCAAGAATTAATGCTAAATTTTATAACTATTCAGAAAATAGGAAATTAAGAAGACAATTCCCAGTGCCTAAATAATCTTGATATAAAATGTAACATTATAAGAAAAACACCAGTTGAATTTCAAAAATCCTAAACAAAATATCAAAGTAAATTGGGGATATGTAAAAGAGATAATAAATCTTGGTCTTATTGGTTTATTTTGGAAATGCCAGCTTGGTCTGGTATCCAAAAGCTATCAGTGTAATCAGCATGCTTATGGAATAAAGGAGGACAATGAGACCATTTTAACAGATGCATACAATGCAATTAAAAACAGTCAATATCTGCTTATGATTTTAAAAAACCCTGGCAATGCCACATACATATGAAGGATTATAAGACACTCCAAGCAATCATATGCCAACACATTAGACAATGTAAAAAAAATGGATAAGTTCCTAGAACATTTAACCTACCAAGACTGAATCATGAAGAAATAGGAAATCTGAACAGACCAATTACTACTAAGGAGAACGGATGCAGTAATAAAACCTCCCTATAAACCATAGTCCAGGAACATATGGTTTCACTGGTGAATTCTACCAAATGTTTAAAGAAAAATTAATACAATCCTTTTCAAACTTTTCCATCCAAAAAGACAAGAGGAAGAAATACTTCCAAATGTATTTTATGAGGTCAGAAGTACAGTGATCCAAAACCAAGCAAAGAAACTACAAGAAAAGAAAATTGCAGGTCAAAATCTCTGATGAAACATAAATGTGAATATCCTCAACAAATATTAGCAAACCAATTTCAACAATACCTTAGAAAAAATATTCATTATGATCAAGTATGATTTATTTCGGTTGTGCAAGCATGGTTCAATACAAATCAATCAGCATGGCACATCACATTAACAAGAGGAAGAATAAATGTCATACGATCATCTCAGTAGGTGCAGAAAAAACATTCAACAAAATACAATATCTGTTTGTGATAAAAACTCCCAGCAAATTGGGTTGAGGAAACACACCTCAACTGAAATAAAGACTATATATGAAAAACCCACTGTTAAATGTTAAAAAAAAAAAAAAAAGGAAAGTTTTCCCTCTAAGATCAGGAACAAGACAGGGATATACATTCACCACTTTTATCCAACATAGTACTGGAAGTACCTGCTGCAGCAATAAGACAAGAAAAAGAAATAAAAGACATATGAATTTGTAAGGAAGAGGTAAAACTCACAAATTGCACATGATATATTATATGCGGATCACAAAAACAACTTATAAATGAATTCAGTAGAGTTGCATAATACAAAATCAGTATACAAAAAGGTTGGATTTCTATACAATAATCATCAGAGAAATGAAGAAAACATTTCCACTTACAATTGTATCAGAAAGAATATAATACTAGTCATAAATATAACCAAGGAGGTAAAACACCTGTACATGGACTACTAAAAGACATTAATGAAAGAAATTGAAGGTTGCACAAATAAATGGAAAGATATTCTGTGCTCATCGATTGGAATAATATTGTGCAAATGTGCATATTACCCAAAACAATGTACAGATTCAATGTAACCTTTATCAAAATTCCACGGACATTTTAACAGAAATAGGAGAAAGTCCTAAAATTTATATGAAGCCACAAAGACCCCAAAAAACTAAAGTAGTCTAGAGGAAGAACAAAGCTAGGAACATCATATTTCCTGATTTCAAACTACATTACAAAGTTATACTCACCAAAAGAATATGATATTGACATAAAAACAGACATATACATTAATCGAGAGGTTCAAAATAAACCCACTAATACAGTCAATGAATTTATGACAAAAAAGTCAAAACTATGCAACAGGGAAATGATAGTCTCTTCAATAAATGGTGCTTGGAAAACTGGACAGTCACATGCAAAAGAATATTAGGCAAAAATGTATTAAGCACCATACCCAAAAGTCAACTCAAAATTAATTAAAGATTGAATGTAACTACTGAAACCATAACTCCTAGAAGGAGTTTTAAGGGATGTGCTCCTTGACATCAGCCATGGTGATGATTTTTTGAATTTGATACGAAAAAGCAAAGGCAACAAATGTGAACATAAACAAGTGGGACTACACAAAACTAAAAATCTTCTGCACAAAAAAGGAAGCCACCACCACAATCAACAAAAACAATCTACAGAATTTGATGAGATATTTGCAAACCACATATCTGACAAGGGATTAATATTTTAAAAACCTAAGACAATAACAAAAACACAAAAATGAAAACAACCCAACCCAACAATTTGAATAAAAATGGGTGGAAAAAGCTGAATAGACATTGTTGCAAAGACAACATACAAATGACCAACAGGTATGTGAAAATATGTTTACATCACTAATCAGAGAAGTGCAAATCAAAACCACAATTAGATATCACTTCATACATGTTATGATGGCTATCATTAAAAAACAGGAGATAAGAAGTGCCAGCAATAATGTGAAGAAAAGTGAACATTTGTGCCCTGTTGGTGGGGATGTAAATTGGTGGAGTCACAATGGAAAACAGTACGGCATTTTCTCAAAAAAATAAATATAGAACTACCATGTCATATTGCAATTCCACCTCTGGGTAGTTTTCCAAAGGAAACAAAAACACTAACTCAAAAAGATATATGACCTGCGTGTTCATTGCAGCATTATTTACAATAGCCAAGACAAGGAAGCAACATAAGTATCTATCAAAGGATGAGTGGATAAACAAAACGTGGTATATATATGTACACAGACACACACACACACTCCATGGACTATTATTCAGCCCCCCAAAAGAAGAAAATCTTTCCATTTGTAGTAACATGAATGGACCTTGAGGCCATTATGCTAAGTGAAGTAATTCAGATAAAGAAAGAAAAATACCATATAATCCCACTAATCTTAAAAAAAAACAAAACTCATGAAGTCATAGAAATTCATGGTTGTCAGAGGCTGGGGTGTGAAGTGTGTGTAATGACTAAAGGGGTTCAAAAGGTAAAAGCTTCCAGTTATAAAATGAATAAGTCATGGGATATATGATGTAAAACATGGTGATTATAGTTAATATACTGTATTGTATATCTGAAAGTAGCTGAGATATATCTTAAAATTTCATCACAAGAAAAAAATGTAACCAGACTTGTTGTGGTTATGATTTCACAAAACATACACAAATATCAAATCATTGTGCTGTATACCTGAAAGTAACAAAATGTTATATGTCAATTATATCTGAATGAAAAATCCGATTTAAATTTGAGAAAAGAATAAAATGCCTAAGAATAAATTTAACCAAGGAGGTGAAATATCTGTACACTGAAAACTGTGACATTAATGAAAAAAAAAAAAAAAAGAAGACACAATGAAATGGAAAGTTATTCTGAGCTCGTGGATTGGAAGACTAAATACCTTTAAAATATCCATACTACCCAAAGCAATTGACAGATTCAATACAATCCATTTCAAAGTTCAAATAGATTTTCACAGAAATAAAACAATCTTAAAATCTGTATGGATCCACAAAAGATCCCACTCTTGAGACAGAAGAAAGCTAGAAGCATCACACTTCCGGATTTCAAAGTACATTTCAAAACTACACTCATCAAAACAGTATGGTATTGGTATGAACACACACACACACACACACACACACACACACATACACACACACAGATTGATGAAACAGAAAAGAGAGCCTGCAAATAAACTCATGCATATATAGTCAATAAATTTATGATAAAGTGGAAAAAAATATACCACGAAGAAAGGACCATCTCTTCAACAAATCATGCTGGAAAACTGGACAGCCATGTGCAAAAGAATGTAATTAGACCTATATCATCATACACAAAAGTGACCTCAAAATTTATTAAAGACTTATACGTAAAACTTGAAACTCTAAAACTCCTTCTAGTATACAAAATCAAATGCAACAAAAGCAAAATAAGCATATGGGACTATATCAAACTAAAATGCTTCTGTACAGCAAATGAAATAATCAACAAAAGGAAAAGTCATTCTATTAAATGAGAGAATATATTTATAAATCATATATCTGATAAGGGTCTATTATCCAAAATATATAAAGTCATACGCTCAATAGCAAAAAAATAAATATACTGAACAATCCTAATAAAGCACTGGCAAAGGAACTAAATAGACTTGTCCCCAAAAATAATAAGTACTTGAGCAAGTGTTCAACATCACTCATCATCAAAGAAATGCAAATTAAAACCACAATGAGATATGTCTTTACCTGTTAAAAGGGCTGTCATCCAATAACAAGAGTTGTCTATAATGTGGAAGAAAGGGAACACTTCTGCATTGTACGTGGGAATATTCACTCATTCAACCACTATGGGAAACAGTATGGAGGTACTACAAAAAATTAAAAGTAGAGCTTCCATATGATCCAGTAAATCCTCCTGTGTGTACATATACCCAAAGGATATTAAATCACTATTCTGAAGCTGTATCTCTAACCCCATGTTCATTGCAGCATTATTTACCATAGCCAAGCCATGTAAACAGTGTGTTATGGACAGATAAAAGGATAAAGGAGATGTAGCATGTTATGTGTATATATGTGTACACATACACCTAACAGGAAGGGCTAATGAGAACTACTGGAAACTGGTATGTAACCCATCAATGCTTAAACCAAGAGGCACATGGACAGATCTGATCATCCCCAGAGCCAAACCAGTGGTCCTGCTCAGCCAGGGAAATTGGGGGATGGGTCAGTTTAAGTCAAGACCCTAAACAAAGAGCCATAGTGCCTCGGGAGCTGCTTCTCCTGGTGTACCTAGGCAGGAAAACTAACCTATAGCCCCATTTATGCTGAATACAGAATTTTGCTTACCACTAGCGTCCTTACAGAGTACATGGGAAGCTACATCACCTATCAAATAGTCATGCTTATAGTGGAACTTAAAAAGAAAGCATAGTCCATGGCTTTCCCTGTCTGTAGAGCTGAACCAATGGCCTCACCTGACTAGGATATTCAGTGCATACTCTTGCCTGTCTCAGGTTCCCAAACAATAAGTTATGTAGCCTCTGGGACCTGTTCTGCTGCCCTACTAGAGCATGGAAGCTAACTGATAGCCCTACCTACTGCCGAGTACAATATGCTCAGTCCTGACCATATAGAAACTTGATGAGAAAATCCAGGCAAGTTCGAAGCCCATTCAGAGCCGCATTTGGGCAGGAACAAAGCTTGCAGTTTTACATTGTTCTTAGGAAGGGACACACCTCCCTACCCCTGACCTCAGAGCTTGAACAGTTGTCTTGTATGAAAATATAACTTAATAGCAGGCTCCAACTGTACAAGGATGTTACCAGGAGACTCACCCAGAAACCCAAACTGAGGTGACTGGTGAAGAACTATCTCTGCCAAAACAAACCTGAAAAGTCTGAGAGACCATTTACTCAAATGCACAGTTATAACTGTAAGGAATCAAGGATCATGAAATATCAGGTGAGTATAACACTAAAGGAAACTAATAAATTCTTATAACTGGCCCTAAAAATGTGGAGATTTAAGAACAAAGAATTCAAAATAATCCTCTTAAATAATTCACATGAATTACAAGAACACACAAAAACTAAATGAATTTAGGGGAAAAAATGCATAAACAAATCAAGAATTTCAAGAAAAAAAAAGAAACCATAAAAAAATGCCTAGTTATCCTAGAGCTAAAAAACAAATACAATACTGAACTGAAAAACTCAATTAAAAATTCAAAAGCTAACTTGACAGAAGAATCAGCAATCAGGAAGACAGGATTCTTGACTAGAACTATCCAGTCAGAGGAACAAAAAGAAAAAAAAAGAATGAAAAAGAGTGAAGAAAAACTGTGGGACTTATGGGACAGAATGAAAAGAACAGTATCTGCATTATAGGAATTCCAAAAGATGGGAAAGAGAGGGAAATATATTTAAATCAATAATAGCTGAAATGCACAAACCTGGGGAGAGAAATGGACATTCAGATCCAAGAGGCCCAAAGTAACTTTATAGGTTGGAACAGAGGGTCTATAGAAAGATAGCATTATTATCTATAATAATAATGGTTGTGAAAAATCAATGACAAAGAACTGTGAAAGTAGTAAGATAAAAGAGAAAAGTTATATACAAGGAACTCCTCATAATTAGCAGTGGGTTTCTCCACTATTAAACTTTCCAGGCCAGAAGAGAATGGGATAACATATTCAAAATATTGATGAAAAAAAAAAAGTCAAACGAGAATACTGTACCCAAGGAAACTGCCTTTCAGAAATGAAAAAGAGATTGAGATTTTTTTAAAAGATTTTATTTATTTATTTGACAGAGAGAGAGACAGCCAGCGAGAGAGGGAACACAAGCAGGGGGAGTGGGAGAGGAAGAAGCAGGCTCACAGCAGAGGTGCCTGATGTGGGGCTCGATCCCACAATGCCGGGATCACGCCCTGAGCCAAAGGCAAAACGCTCAACCGCTGTGCCACCCAGGCGCCCCAAGAGATTGAGATTTTACTGAATAAACAAAAGCTGAGGGAATTCATTAACACTGGACAGTAAAAGTAATCATAACTATAATAATCCATATTAGTTAGGCAATATAAAAAATATGTAGATGTAAACTGTAACATCAATAACCTAAAATGTGAGGAGGAGGAGATGCAAAGCAAAGGGATTCTATTGAAATTGTTGTTAGTTTAAAATAGGGTGTTATAATATCAAAATATCGTATATAAGTTTCATGGTAACCACAGGAAAAAACCTGTAGTTATTCCACAAAAGAGCATGATAAAAAAGCCAAAGCATATTTATAGCACATCAAAACACATAAAAGACACAGCAGGGCAAGAAACAAAGAATAATGGATCTACAAAACTGAAAACAGTTAAAATGGCCATACTGAATTTTTACATATCAGTAATTACTTTAAATGTAAATGGATGAAATTCTTCAATCAAAAGACACAGAATGGCTCAATGGATGAAAAAAAAACAAATTCAATGATATGCTACTTACCAAAGTCACTTTACCCTTAAAGACTCCCATTGCCTGAGAGTAAAAGGATCAAAAAAAATTTCAAGCAAACCACCACCACCACCACCACCACCACAGAGGTAGTTATGTCACATAAAATAGACTTTAAAAATGATAGAGTGACAAGGTCAAAATATAATGTTAAAGAAATCAATACATCAGGAAGATATAGCTTTAAATATCAATGCAACTTTTCTATAAGCCTGAATATATTTCAAAATAAAAATAAAAAAGTTTGCTTAGGCTATATAAAGAGAATCCATTAGTAAGAAGACAAAAGGAAATATATGGAGTCCATGTAGCAGGCAGGACAGACATTCAAGAAAGCAATTCTGGTAACTTGGTAGTGGTGGCAACAGAGAGGAGTTGATAAAATTAAGATGTATTTAGGTCATGCAACAGATAGGATTTAATGAGATTATAGGGCTGGCAGGTGATGGTGATGCCATTTACTGAAATTGAGTAGAGATATCTAGGCTAATAGGGAATTAGGTGTACCATTTTATACAACAAATAGGAGGTGCCTTTGGAATGTCTATAAGGAGAGTTAGGTTAGACAGTGAAGAGTTGCAGTTCTAGAGCTCAGGGAAGAGATCAGGACTGAAGATAAAAGCTTGAGACTGTTTATTACATAGATGGTAGCTAAAGTCGTGAGTATGGGTGAGGTTTTCTAAAAAGGCAAGTGGAAGAGAAAAGCCCAACGTATAAAGGTTGGGTAGAAAAGAAAACAAACATATATGCATTAGAAATGAAATGGAGATGCAGCCACAAGTATACACAGGCTAAAAGTTATTACAAAAGGATATTATATGCAACTTCATGAGATATTTGAAAATGTAGAGAAAATAGATAATTTTCTAGCAAAATTCAAATTACTAATTATAACTTGGACTGACCATAACAGAACAAACTGTAAAGGCCACTAAGGATCCACATTCTATTGAAAAAAGGAGCAATGCCCAGATATTTTTCATACTTAAATTCTTCCTAACCTTCTAAAACCAGAAAACTTCTGTTTCTAACCTTAGAAACACCTTATCTGAGGGCAAATGAAAAACTAGGAAGTAATGATCAGAGACTTAAGAGAACATAAAAGGTTAATGGTATGATAACCAACAGAGTCAGTGGAAGAGTGACTCATGGCCTAGTTTCTACACTAGTATTCTTAGTAAACATTCCCTGCTTGATAACGAATGATAGCAGTTTTCAGTATTTCTAAGTCCAGATCAAGTCAGAACATGAGGACTGGGACCTTCACACTTATGGCTAATTACATAATGTGGAACATCTGCAAGGCATTAAAGAGAGATGCTGTAATACATAAATGCAGGACCAGTGACAGTCTTATTTTCTAGGAAATTTCCATAAAAGGTTTGGGTCCAAGTATCTTCAAAAAGTTGAGCTTGTGCTGGAATTGGGTTAATTCCTCATTCTCTCATTTGCAAAGCCCTATGAAGTAAAATTGTGTCACTATAAAAGGCGATCTAGTTTGAACTCTCATGGGATTTAGACCTGTGGGCCCTGGAAACAGACCCAGTAACAAGTAACAAGAATTACAACAAAAAAGGTTGATTGAATAAAAGGAGGCTATGAGATTTCCAGGCTGTGGAGTGGCTGGGATCAGTGTGGGTGGTCAGAGACCCTGGGTGACTGTGTGGGACTTTAGACCTGATTTGGAGAGCTATGACAGTCTCCTTTTGCTGATCTTTGGTCTTGAGCACTCTGAGAACAGATTTCAGTTTCTGATGCTAGATCTTGGGGTTGGGGTAGGAGTTGGACACACACATGGGTCCCTGAAGGTCTTCTTACTTGTACATACTTTTCTAACTGTATCATTCTGGACCAGGAAATGAAATTGAAAAATGTTTTAAGTTTACATTATCAAGTTTCCAAGGCTGTAAAATAAAATGGTGGTTGAGAATGATATCAGCATCATAATGGTGTAAGACATTCTTTCTTTTGGTTCACTGATTTAAACAATGAATGAGACATCCATCTATAAACAGGCATCTTTATTTGTGTTGTAAGATCTAATATCATAAGCCAAGGGACCTGAGAGTAGTCTAACGTACTGGTAATAGGCAGACAAAACTTGGTACCAGCTGTGGATTGAGCAGAGCAAGCTAACCGGCTCTAGCCTTCTTGGCATGTTGGGAAAAAACCTGGAGTGTGCTGACCTGAGAAGATACCTACAGACAAGAAAGCATTTGCAGAAGTGCAGCATTCCCAATATTAGATCTGGCACACCATTAGAGCATGTATATATATGCACCCTCATGTGCTCTCTCTCTGTATATATCCCTATATATTTATATCTGTATCTATAAATGAGTTTGGATACAGTGGAGATGGTAAGAGGATTTTCTCTGCACTGTCTCCTGTCCACCCTCAAGTGAATATTGCACTGGGTTGATCTACCAGTGGTGTGGTGACCTCTCCCACAGGGAAAAGGAGAGAACTGAATGAGTACCTATCTACCTAGTTGTGTGGTGCATGTTAGGGAAACTGATTTCTCTCTAGTAGCACCCAGAATACTAAGGTGGAACCTCTATGACTGAGTAGGTGTGGGGGGAAGACTGGGAAAGATTAGAATATCAAAGGGTATTTAAAAAGGCACAGTTCCTGCTGATTGCAGTTAGGACTTCAGCACAGAGTGCACTCATGGGCCTCTGAGAGTACCACACCCAAGGATCTCCCCTGTGAGTTCACAGGAACTCCCGATGTCCCAAGTGCTAAACCCATAATTTTCCACCCTCCATGGCCAATTCTTTGTGTGCACTACTGACTGCAGTGGGAGTAAGTCTAGTGTACTGAGTGCTGTCAGAAAAATAGACCAAGATCTGTGGGTAAAAGTGAAATCACAAACTTCAGCTATAGCACCCCCTTCTAGAAAACCAAGTAGGTTGAGAAAACACAAGACATAGAAAATCAATAAAAAGTATATCCAGTCTGAAAGCATCTAGTAAAGATTTAAGAGGTGTCTGTACTCCAAACATGAAAGCGACAACAGAAAACTATGAAAAACAGAAAAAAAAATTGATAAAATCAAGGAAACTTGTCATTACCTAAAGATAACAATAATTCAATAATCAAGCTCAGGGGCATGGAATTATGTGATTTAGTTGATAAAGAAATCAAAATACTTTTGTGAAAACTCAATGAGCTATAAGAAAACTTGGGAAGACAAATCAGAAATCGGAAAAATATGAATAAAATGATATATTTGTCAAAAAGACAGATATCTTTAAAAAGAGCCAAACAAATTTTGGAGCTGAAGAATTCAATGAATGAAATGAAAAATGCAATAGATAAGATCTGCAGCAGGCTAGAATAAATGAAAGACAAAATAAGTGAGCTAGAGAACAGGAATTTCGAAGTAACCCAAAGGAGAACAAAGTAAAAAGAATGAAAAAGAGTGGAAAAAGCCTCTGCGATCTATGGGTTCCATCAAAAGAACAAATATTAGGAAAAATAAGATTTCAGAAGGAAAACGGAGGTAGAAGTGGAGAGGTAAATTATTAAAAAAAATAATAATAACAGAACTTTTCCCAAACCCAGAGAGGAACTTGACATCATGATTCTGTCCTGCCATTACTGGGGCAGCCTCCATTGGCATACGGCCCATCTCCAAAATCCCAAGTCATGCTTTGTTGCCATTTTGGTAGCTGCTGCCACTCTGAGTCCCACACAGTGGGTTCCAAGTTGCAGCTTGGGATTTCCATTGCAGGGATATGCCACTGCCTTGAGCCCCACACTAACTGGCAGGTCAGGGTCCTGATCCATCATTGCTAGAACTATGCTGTTACTGCCCTGAAATTCACCCTCCATACCACATCAAGGCTCTGGTTCATTTTGCCTAGAGATGATAATGCTGCCTAAGCTCCATCCTGGGTCTAGGTAATGGCTCTGCCATAAATTGCTAGGGTTGTACTTGGGTCCCAGTTCACAGCACTGAATATCACTGCCAGGGCTTTGCAGCCACTATTCTCTTCCCAGCTCTCCAGGTTCCATCAGGTCACTGTAACAGACCATCACTGAAGTCATCCTACTATTTTGTGACAGCCTCCTTGGACCAGAGATGAGACTTTGACCCAACATCCCAGGCTGTGTTACCATTGTACTCTGCCTTCTAAGCTAAAGCCACCACTGTACCTTGCCCTCCCAGGGCCCAGGCCATTGCTGCACCCCCCATCCCCCTGCTAGAGTCACGGTGGTGAGCCCCTGATACCCAAGTGTTGGTACCATGGGATATCTACACGCTAGATACCAGTACCACAGCTTCAGCAAGAGACTTGTGCCCCAAGACCCAGATGCTATGGTAGTTCCATGGGTGCCTTACTCCAGAATCCTGGCTCCAATACTATCAGTGCCAGCACACCAGACCAGGTACCAAGAAGGATCTGGCTGGCTAGAACTTCTGCCCATGGTGGAGGTAGGGAAGAAGAACAGAAAGCATCCAGCAGCTGTTACCTTTGAAGATTCCAGTAGCTCTAACTGCCACTACTACCTACAGAGCCTCTGTAGTCATAAATACAGAAAACCTTTACAGTCGGACAAACATCAACCTTAGCTGATGGAGCAGAATGGAGAATCTGCCACTGTGTCTTCTCAGGAACCAAAGATGTGCAGACATCAATACAAGCCATCAGAAGCACAAAAAGACAAGGAAGCATGAGATCAGCAAAGGAACACAATAATATTCCAGTAAACTATCCCAAAGAAATAGATATTTTACATTACGAGAGTCCCAGAAGTAGAAGTGAGGAAGAAAGGGAAGGAAAACTCATTCAAAGAAATAATGCCTGCAAATTTCCCAAATCCTGGAAGGGATATGTCCATCCATGTACAGGAAGCTAAAAGATCCTCAGATACAACTCAAGACATCTTCACTGAGATATATTGTAGTCAAGTTCTCAGAAATCAAAAACAAAATTTTGAAAGCAGCAAACTAAAAAACGTATTTTACACAAGAGAATTTCAATAAGGCTATAAAGCAGATTTCTCAGCAAATAACTTGAAGGCCAGGAGAGAGTAGTATGATATATTCAAAATGCTCAAAAGTTAAAAAAAAAAAAAAAGTCAACAAAGGATATTTTACCCAGCAAAGTGGTCACTCAGAAATGACTGAAAAATAAAGACCTTCCCAGACAAACAAAAGCTGAGGGAATTTATCACCACTAGACCTGCACTATAAGACTGCTAAAGGGAAATTTCAAACAAATACAAAAGCATGGTAATCAGTAATGTGAAAATATATAAAAGTATAAAATTCACTGGTAAAGGTAAATATGTAGTCAAATTCAAAATAGTTTACTATTGCAATGGTGGCATTTAAATCAGTCTGAAATCAAAATATAAGTTGAGATAAAAATGTTGAAAATAAGTATAAGAGCTACACTATTATTAATCAATGGGCACACAATATAAAAATGTAAATTCAGAAATCAACACACTGTGGGGAAGTTGAAAGTAAATGTGTAGAAATTACTTATGCAATAGAAATTATTAGCTTAAAATAGAGAGTTATAAGATGTATTATAAAAAACCTCATAACTACAGAGCAAAAATCTATAATATATACAAAAACAACAAAAAGGAAAAAACCAAGGCATAAGGAAATAAGAAACTACAAAATATAAGAAAACAAAAAAAATGTGATACTAAATTCTTATTAATAATCACTTTAAATGTAAATGTTTTAATTCTATAATTAAAAGACATTGAGTGGCTGAATGGATGAACAAACAAAATTCAACTATATGCTGCCTACAAGAGACTCTCAAGTTTTAAGGACACTTGCACGCTGAAAGTTAAGGGATGAAAAAGAAAAGATATTTCAGCCAGATGGAAACAAAAAGAATATAGGGGTAGCAATACTCATATCAGACAAAATAGACTAAGTCACAATATACAACAAGAAAGAAAAAAGGTCATTATGTATTAATAAAGGGATCAGTTCATCAGGAAGATACAATGGTTCTAAGCATATAAACACCTAAATATATTTAAAAATTATTAATAGATGTGAAGCAAAAAATAGCAATGCAATAGTAAGGGATTTCAATACACTACTTTCAACAATGGATATTATTCAGGCAGAAAAACCAATAAGGAAATAATGGACTTGAATGACATTTTAAACTAAATAGACCTAACAGATATATACAGAAATTTCCACCCAACAGCAGCAGTATCCATTCTCAAGCATACAGGGACACTCTCCAGAAGAGTTTACATGATAGGTCACAAAATATATCTTAGCAAACTTAAGAAGACTGAAATCACACCAAGTATCTTTTCAGACCACAATGCAATGAGACTAGAAATCAGTAACAGGACGAATATGGGTCCATGCACAAAATCACTTGCTCTGAGAAACAGCACAGGAGAAGTAGTTTGCAAAGCACCAGGCCTATACATGACGGATATTTGCTGACTAATTTTAGGGCAGGTGCTGGATGGGCAGGGATCTGTAGGAAATTTCTCTGGGAATAGAAGCACTGGCCAGTGGAAATTTTATTGCTCTTCTTCATCTTACCTAGGGGCCCTGATGCTAGTAGGAGCCAATTCTGATACTTCTCATCTACTTTTCTAGCACCACTCACCCTACCCTGCATTCCTCTGTGGACCCACCTTGCTCACCCCCTGCCCTTGCAGAAACTCCTCCAATGCAGCTCCTGCCTTACCACACCTGGCAGGTGGCACTGATAGGGATTGATGCCCCTTTAAATTCACTCCTGCCCCAGCTAGGAGGGTTCCCAGTCCTGCCCACCAGCATGTTCATAACAATCATAGCTGGGTCTTGAAGCCAGCCATACTGGGAGGGTAGTAATCTCAGCCATAAGCACTCCCACAGAAGGTGCATCTTGGCCTCTCATCTAGCTGTGCCGAGGGCCAGCCCCACACACCAGCACACACACATAGTAGTTGTGCCAGGCATTGCAGCCAGGTAGGCCAGGGGTCAGCCCTACCTAACAGTGTGCCAGCAGCAGTTATGGCCCAGTCACAAAAGGAGGGTGCATGCGGCCTACACAAGGAACACTCATAGAGACCGGCACTGGTGACCATGGGAGATTATGCTATTGGGCCCCATAGGACGCCTCCTACATAAAGCCATGAACTTCAAGAACAGGAGATATAGCTGGCCTACCTAGTATATAAAAATAGAGTCAGACAACAAGGGAGAGGAATGTGTTCTAAATGAAATAAGGCAAAACTTCAGAAAAAAACTAAACAAAATGGACATAAGCATTCTATGTGGTAATGAGTTCAAAGTATTGATAAAGATGTCCACCAATCTTGAGAGAAGATTGAATAAACTCAATGAAAACTTCAACAAAGAGGTGGAAAATATTTTTTTAAAATCAGAGCTGAAGAATATAATAACTGAAATGAAAAATACACAAAAGGGAATCAACAGATTAGATGATGTGGAAGAACTGTGATCTAGAAGACACAGTAGTGTAAATAATCCAAGCTGACAAAAGAAAGAAAAAAGAATTTTTAAAAATGAGCATAGGTTATGAGACCTCTGGGACAGCATCAACTATATTCACATTTTAGGTGTCCCCAAAGGAAAACAGAGACAGGGGCAGAAAACTTACTTGAAGAAATAATAGTTGAAAATTTCCACAGGGAAACAGAACATCTAGGTCTAGGAAGCCAGAAGGGCACAAAAAAGATGCACTCAGAGAGATTCATGCAAGCCACATAATAATTGAAATGTCAAAAATTAAAGAGAATCCTAAAAGCAGTAAAAGAATCCATCAAGAGATAAATGGGTAAAGAATATGTGGGGTACATATACATCCAATGGAGGGCTCCCTGCTCAGTGGGGGAGTCTGCTTGTCCCTCTCCCTCCCCCCACTTGTGCTCTCTCTCACTCAAAATCTTTAAAAAAGCAACATTATTAAAAAAATTAAAATAAACTTAAAAAGACTGAAATCATATCAAGCATTATTTTTGACCACTATGGTATAAAACTAGAACTCAATCACACACAAAAACTGGCAATGATGCAAACACACGGAAGCTAAACAACATACTCCTAAACAATAAATTGGTGAAAAAAATTGAAGAGGAAATAAAAAAAAATACCTTGAGGCAAATAAAAATTGACAGAGCATCCTAAAATCTTTGGGATGCAGCAACAGCAGATGTAAGAGGGAAGATTAGAGGGGCGCCTGGGTGGCACAGCGGTTAAGCGTCTGCCTTCGGCTCAGGGCGTGATACCGGCGATCTGGGATCGAGCCCCACATCAGGCTCTTCTGCTATGAGCCTGCTTCTTCCTCTCCCACTCCCCCTGCTTGTGTTCCCTCTCTCGCTGGCTGTCTCTATCTCTGTTGAATAAATAAATAAAATCTTTAAAAAAAAAAAAAGAGGGAAGATTAGAGTGATACAGGCCTATATCCAAAAACAAGAAAAATGTTAAACAATCTAACACCTAAAGAAACTAGAAAAGAACAAACAAAGCTTAAGTTAGCAGAAGGAAGGAAATAAAAGATCAGAGCATGCATAAATGAAATACAAACTAATGGACAAAAAAAAAGTCAATGAAACTAAGAGCTATTTCTTTCAAAATATAAAGTAAAATTGGTAAGCTTTTAGCCACAGTCATCAAGAAAGTAAGAGAGGGAACTCAATTAAAATCAGAAATGAAAGAAGAAAATTTATAATCAACACCACAGATATGCAATAGGTTATAAGAGACTACACAAAAAATTACATACCAACCAATCAAACAACCTAGAAGAAATTTATAAATTCCCAGAAACATATAATCTTCCAAGAGACAATTGGGAAGAAATAAAAAATATGAACAGATTAATTACCAGAATAAAGTTTAATTAGTAATTTAAAAAAAACACTTAAAAAACAAATCAATGACCAGATGACTTTATTGGTGAATTGAACAAAATATTTAAAGAGTTAAAATCCACCATTCTCAAAAGCTATTTCAAAAATGAAGAAGGAATTCTTCAAAATTCATTCTGCTATATCATCATCACCCTGATACTAAAACCAGGCAAGGACACGACAAAAATAAATAAATAAATAAATAAATAAAATAAAAACCAATACCCCTGAGGAACATAGATGCAAATATCCACAACAAAAAATTAGCAATTTGGATTCAACAATACAATAAAATGATCATGTACTATAATCAAATGGGATTTATACCAGTGATGCAAGGATGGTTCAATATCTGCAAATCAATCAACATGATACACATCAACAAAATGAACGATAAACACTATATAATCATCTCAACAAATGCAGAAAAAGTATTTGACAAATTTAGTACTCATTCATGATAAATATTCTTAACAAAGTGTATATAGAGGAAAAATATCTCAAAACAATAAAGGCATACATGACAAACCCACAGCTAATATCATACTCAATGGTAACAAGCTGAAAGCTTTTTCTCTAAGATAGGAACAAGACAATGATATCCACAGTCACCATTTTTATTTAATACAGTACTGAAGTCAGACCTACAGCAATCAGATAAGAAATAAAATGCATCACAATTGCTAAGGAAGAAGTAAATCTATTTGTAGATCAAATGATACTATATATAGAAAATCCTAAAGACTTTGCCATAAAACTATCAGAACTAATAAACTTAATAATGTTGGAAGATACAAAATATACAGAAATCTGTTATTATGTACTAATTATGAATGATAGAAACTGACATTAATGCTCTCATTTATAATTGCATCAAAAATACCTATGAACAAGTTTAATCAAGGAAGTGAAAGACCTCTAAAATGAACATAATAAGATACTGATTAAAGAAATTAAAAATGACACAAATGATGGGGTGCCTGGGTGGCTCAATTCAGTTAAGTGTCTGCCTTTGGCTCAGGTCATGATTCTAGGGTCCTGGAATTGAGTCCCATGTTGGGCTCCCTGCTCAGTGGGGAGCCTGCTTCTCCCTTTCTCACTCCCCCCACTTATGCACAGTCTGTCTTTCTCAAATAAATAAATAAATAAATAAATAAATAAAATCTTAAAATAATAACACAAGTAAAAAGATACACTGTGCTTCCTAGATTGAAAGAATTAATATTGTTAAAATGTCCATACTACCAAAAGCAATCTACAGATTCAATGCAATCCCTATCATTTTCCACAGAACTGGAATACTAAAATTTGTATGAAAACAAAAATAGCCCAAATAACCAAAATATTCTTGAGTTAAGCTGATGGTATCACCTTCCTGAGTTCAACCTAAACTACAAAGTGATAGCAATCAAAATGGTATGGTACTGACACAAAAATAGACACATAGATCAATGGATCATAAGAAGGAGCTCAGTAATCCACAATTATATGGTAAATTAATCTATGACAAAAAGGCAAGAATATACAATGGGAAAAAGACAGTCTTTTCAATGATGGATGATGGGAAACTGAACAGCTCTATGCAAAAGAATGAAAGTAGACAACTTTCTTACAACATATACAAAACCAAAATGGATTAAAGACTTAAATTTAAGATGTGAAACCATAAAACTCATTGAAAAAACAGGTTTTAAACTCTTGGACATTGGTCTTAGCAATTTCTTTGTATCAGTTTCTTCTGGCAAGAACAAAAGAAAAATAAACAATTGGGACTACATCAAAGTAAAATACTTTTGTACAGCAAAGGAAACCATCAAGAATAAAAGAACCTATTGAATGAAAAAAAGATACTTACAAATAATTTACTGATAAGGTGTTAATACACAAAATATATAAAAACTCACACAACACCAAAACAAAAAATGGGCAGAGGACATAGACATTTTCACAAAGATGACATATAGATGGCCACAGACAACATGATTAATCATCAGGGAAATGCAAATCAAAACCACAATAAAATATCACTTCACTCCTGTCAGAATGGGTAGTATCAAAAAGAGAAAAAATCAGCCTTTGCAAAGATGTGCAGAAAAGGAAACTCTCATGCACTGCTGGTCATAATGTAAATTAGTGCAGCCCTTATGGAAACTCTATGACAATTCTTTAAAAAATTGAAAATAGCAATATCTTATGATCCAGAAATTCCCCTCCTGGGTATTTACCCATAGAAAATTAAAACAATAATTTAAAAAAGATAGATGTACTCCTATGTTTATTGCAACATTATTTACAATAGCCGAGATACAAAAGCAACTTACATGTCTTCAATAAATAAAGAATATGGGGGAATGAAACATGAGAGACTATGGACTATGAGAAACAAACTGAGGGCCACAGAGGGGAGGGGGGTGGGGGAATGGGATAGGCCGGTGATGGGTAGTAAGGAGGGCACATATTGCATGGTGCACTGGGTGTTATACACAACTAATGAATCATCGAGCCTTACATCGGAAACCGGGGATGTACTGTATGGTGACTAACATAATATAATAAAAAATCATTATAAAAAAAAGAATATTAATATAAAGGTACAATGGAATATTCCATAGCCACAAAAAAGAATGAAATCTTGGCATTTGTGATAACATGGATGGACCTACAGGGTATTACACTAAATGAAATAAGTTAGACAGAAAAAGACAAATACCATGAGATATCTCTTGCATATAAAATCTAAAACATGAATAAGCAAAATAAGAGAAACAAACTACAAAGAAGAAACTTGTAGCTGCCAGAAGGGAGGGGCGGGAGGATGAATAAAATACGTGAAGGGCTTTAAAAGGTACAATCTTTCAGTCATAAAATAAATAAATCCTGGGGATGTAAAGTTGAGCAACAGGAATGTAGTCAGAATTTTAATTACTTTGTATGGTAACAGAGGGCAACTAAACTGTGGTGACAGTTTTGTTATGTTCATAAATGTTGAATCTCTATGTTGTACACCTCACATTAATATGTCATATGTCAACTATACTTCAGTTAAAGAAATTATGTTACTGGCATAAAAATAGACACATGGATCAATGGAACAGAATAGCCCAGAAATAAACCAAGGCATTGACAATCAACTAATATTTGAGAAAGGAGCCAAGGACACTCAATGGAGAAAGGATAGTCTGTTCAACAAATGGTGCTAGGAAAACTGGAGAACACATGGAGAAAAATGAAATTGGAGCCCCAATTTACACCTCTCACAGAAATTAAGTCAAATGAATTAAAAGACTGAAACAAGTTCTGACACCATAAAAGTCCTGGAGAAATACCTATGAAGTAATTTCCGATATTGGTCTGGACAATTTTTTTTTATGAGTATGACACTAAAAGCACTAGTGACAAAAGCAAAAATCAATAAACTGGAGTATAGCAAACTAAAAAGCTTATTCACAGTGACATCACCATCTAAACAGAGGTTATTCCTGACTTTGCTTCCCATTATAAAACACACACACACAAGGAACTATTAATGGACAAGACACCACTGAGAAAATCCTAGAATATGCAGGTGAGGTTTAAGCACCCTCTTGAATCACAAAGACCAGACACAGGTATTAGAAGGTAAAGAGAAACTGCTACTTGATGACCACATTTCCCCGCCCCAGGCTGACATAGCACTGCAGTGAGAGGTCTCCCCTGAGCTTATGATTCCTATAGTGAGCGAAGGGAGCCCATGTTGGACATCCAGCTCCCCCGACATTGTAGGTCACTTATTAGGAGCCCCCACTTCAGTTTTGTCCCAATGAGATTATGCAGGCATCTCTAGGGCTGGACCACTGGGAATGTTCTTTTTTTAAAATATTTTTTAAAATTTAATTAATTACCATATAGTAAATTATTAGTTTCAGAGTTAGAGTTCAGTGATTCATCAGTTGCATATAATACCCAGTGCTCATTACATCCTGTGCCCTCCTTAATGCTATTGTGATGGAGAATGGGCAAGGACCTTGCAACCATCAGTCATCGGATCTTGGCTGACCAAGTTCCAACCTGCACTGCCCAAGTAATAGTGTCAACAAGCATCTTCGCTCATTTGTAGAACAAAAATGGTGGTGTGGCCTGACCCGGGAACCCAGTGCCTGATTCTGGTCCTTAAATAATGAGATTTTCTGGTCTTGGAATATTGTCTGCCCTTCCTAAGGCAGAGGAGCTAACCACAGGCTGGCTCATTGTGGAGTATAGCTCCCAGCCCCACCTGACCAGACAGAAAAGCTGTCCAGAACATCTAAAAAGCTGGACAGCTTAGCAACACTAGAGTAGAGGGGATGGCAGTCAGAGCTGAGCACATGCAGAATAATGCAGGTAGCACCATTTGGAAAGGGAACTTGGGGACTGGGTCAGCTTGAGTCAAGACCACAAACAAAGCCCCTCAGGCTTGGAGTGATTCCCCCAATCCATACCGGCAGGGGAGCTAATTCATAGCCCAACTCAGCCCAAGAGGAACCCTGACTGGGAACTGCTTGGAGCTAGACCTTCCATTCTGCCCAGGCCAGGGGAGCTAATTCAGAATGCCCTGAGTGACAAGAAAGCCTGACCAGAACACCTGAAAGCTATGTACTCAGTAACACCTGACAGACTACATCAAGCAGAATTGATCACCTGCAGAGCAAAGCCACTGGCACCACTTGGCCAGGGAGCTCGGGAAGCAGATTGGCTTGAGTGAAGACCATGAACAAAGACCTCTTGCAGTTGGGTTTGTTCCCCAGCTCTGCTCATGCAAGGGAGTCAATTCATAACCCTACCCACTGTTCAGTGTAATTCATGATTTCTCCTGACCAGAAAGCCTGGCCAGATCACCCGGAACTGCTTAATCCAATAACAATTGAGCAGAGAGGACAGCAGGTAGATCTGATAATCTGCAGAGTGAAGCCAGTGACATTGTTCAGCCCGGGAACTTGGGGCATTGTTCAGCTTGAGTCAAGAGCACAGATAAAGACCTTCCCTGTCCTTGCAGTCAGTTTCCTCATTACTCCTGGGCGAAACAAGCAAACAAATAAGCAACCCAAAAACACCACCACCACCACCTAATTAGTAGCCTTGCCCATGGTGAATATAGTCTTCAATCTGCCCAACGAGGGAACCTAAATAGAACGCACAGAAAGCTGTATAGCCCATCCAACAGCTCTACTTACAGTGTCACCTGAATAGAGAGCACAGCCACGGCTTTCTCTGTCTGCAGATCAAGACAAATGGCCCCATCTGGCCATGGAATTTAGTGCACACATATTCAGGTCCACAAACTATGAGCCATGCAGGCTCCTGGGACTGTCCTGCTGCTTACCAGGGAAAGGAAACCCATTCATACTCCCATCTACTGAGTATAGTACCTAGTCCTGACCATCTAATGAAAAACCCAGGTGGCTGGGAAGCTCATTCTAAATGTTGCTTGGGCAGGCAATCAAGCCAGAAGTGCTGTCCAACTGTTTTCAGTCAGTGAACATCCCCCTTTATCTTAGAGCTCGGGCAGTGGTCCCACCCAAAAATAATTTTTGATAGCAAGCCCCACTTGCTAAACATTTTACCATCAGACATGTTCAGCAATCAAAGCTGAGCTGACTGGTGAAGAACTATCTCTACCAAAGTAAAACTATTAAGTCTGTAAGATGACACCTCCTCTTGCAATGCATAGATAATGTAAGGAATCAGGGATCATGAAAAATCTGGTAAACTTGACATAACCAAAGCAAACTAATAAAACTTGAATAACTGACCCCAATAAATGGACATCTACAAGCCATTAGACAAAGACTTAAGAATAATTCCTTTAAAGACGTTTAGTGAACTGCAAGCACACACAAAAGTAAATAAGGAAAATAGTGCATAAAAAATGAGAATTTCAACAAAGAAAAGGAAAGCATAAAAAAACCTAGAGCTGAAAAATACTGAAGAAGTCAATATAGAGCTTCAAAAATCAAACTTGTCTATTTAAAAGAATCAATGAACTATAAGATGTTTGAAATTATCCAGGAGCAAAAGGAAAAAATAGTGAAAAAGAGCAAAGAAAATCTATGTGACTTATAGGACAGAATTTTTTTAAAAAGCTAATGTTCTCATTATGGGAATTGAGAAAAGAAAAGGGGACAAAAGAAAGTATCTTTAGAGCAATAATGGTTGAAAATTTCTGAATCCTTGGGAGAAATGAACATTCATATCTACGAGGCCTAAAGGATCTCAAATTTGTTTGATCCAATTAGGGCTATACCAGGCCACATTATAATTAAATTGTCAAGAGTCAAAGAATTTTGAAAGCAACAAGAGAAAAGAAATTATATACAAAGAAATGCCCATAGGACTATTGGATTTCTCAACAAAATTTTTCAGACTAGGGGAGAATGGGATGATATATTTAAAATACTGATAGGAAAAAACTTTCAATGAAAAATTCTATGTCTGGCAGAGCTTCCTTTCAGAAATGAAAGAGAGATAAAGACTTCCTTGAACAACAAAACCTGAAGGAATTATCACCAGTAGACTGCCTTACTGCTAAAGAATTGCTAACATGGGTTCTTGGAGTAGACATGAAAGGACAATAACATCATAAAAGCATAAGACAGTAGTGTAAAACTTCCTGGTAATGGTATATATATGCAGTAAAAATTAAGTTCTGTAATATGATAATAATGGTAGCATGTTATTCACTTACAACTCTAGTTGTAAAGTTAAAAAACAAATATAGCAAAAATGACCATAACTACAATCATCTGTTATAGGATACACAATATAAAAACAAATTGTGGGGGTGCCTGGGTGGCTCAGTCAAGTATCTACCTTCAGCTCAGGTCATGATCCCAGGGTCTTGGGATCGAGCCCCGCATTGGACTCTCTGCTCAGGGATCCTGTTTCTCCCTCTGGCTGCCACTCCCCCTGCTTGTGCTCTCTTTCTCACTCTGTCTGTCAAATCTACAAACAAATTTTAAAAAATTGTGACCTGTAACATCGATAAAATGTGAGGAGGAGGAGGAGAAATCTAAAGGTTAGGAATGTTTTGAAGTTGTTGTTTAAAATAGGTTGTTATAGGGGTGCCTGGGTGGCTCAGTTAGTTAAGTCATGCCTTTGGTTCAGGCCATGATCCCAAGGTCCTGGGATTGAGACCTGCACTGGGCTCCCTGCTTAGTGGGGAGCCTGCTTCTCCCTCTTCCTCTGCTGTTTCCCCTACTTGTGCTCTCTTGCTCTCTGTCAAATAAATAAAATAAAATAAAAATAAACACATAAATATAATCTTTTAAAAATGTTAAGATATTTTACATAAACCTCAGGGTGACTGTGAGATAAAACATATTGGTGCCTGCTCCTGGTTCCTGGCCCAAAGATCCTGAAACCCTTATTTCCTATCTTTTGTTGTACAAGAACAATTTTGGGTGTACTCCTGGATCACTTATGGATGAGGGCTGGTCACTGGAATAAAAAGCCAAATTAGAAGCTAGGAATTTTAGTCTTCCTCCCTTATACCTCATTTTCTTCTCTTGAGAAGAGTGAAGATATGAAAATGACTAATCACAGAAGCTTCTATGCTTAGGATTTTCCAGGACCTCACCCTTTGTATCTGAAGAGCTGGTTATTCACCTGTACCCTTTAAGTTATCCCTTAATAACCTAGTAAATGTAAGTGTTCTCCTGAGTTCTGGGAGCTGTTCTAGCACATTAAGCAAAATTGAGGTGGGAGTAATGGGAATTTCCTATTTGTAGCCAAGTCACACTCCATTTATGGGAAACATGGGGACCTACTACTGGCAGTTGGCATCTGAAGTGGAGTGGGAGCATTTTCATGGGATTGAGCTCTTAACCTATAAGATCTCCAAGTAGAAAACGTCACAATCATGTTGTAGCATGTTCAGCTGATGTCACAAAGGATTGCTTGGTGGGTCTGTGGGGAAACGCCCCACATTGTAATTGGGGTCTTAGACTTATTTTGGTAATAACAGTGGAAAAACTTACAGTGATTACACAGAATAACACGATAAAGTAGTAAAAGCATAGTGATATCAAAAGACATCAAATCATCATGACAGCTATGTGTGAAACAAAGAACAATGAATCTACAAAATGGCCAGAAAACCAAAAAATGGCAATAGGTAGTTCCTATGAATAATTGCTTTAAGTGTAAATGGATTAAATTCTTCCATCAATATACGTGGCTGAATGGATTAAAAAAATAGTATGTTGCTACACGAGACTCACTCTAGCCTTGAAGACACATATACTGAGAGCAAAGGGATGGAAAAAGAGATTTCAAGCAAATGGTAACAAAAGCAGGGGTAGCTACACATATCAGGCAAAATAGACTTAAACTAAAAATCATAAAAGAGACAAAGAAGGTCATAATACATAGATCAATCTATTAAGAATATAGAAGAATTGTAAATACTTATGCACCCAACATAGGGACAGGTAAATATATAAAGCAAAAACTAAGAGCTAAAAGGAGAAATAAACAGCAATACTATAATAATTTGGAATTATAATACTTCCACAATAATTGATAGATTACTCAGAGAATCAATAATGTAACAGCAGATGTGAACAACACAATAGACAAAATGAACCTAAGAGACATTTACAGAACATTCTTTGACACCAACAGAATACACATTTTTTTCTAGTGCACGTGGAATACTCTCTAGGATAGACTGTATGTTATGCCACATAGCAAGTCTTAGCAAATTTAAAAAGATTAAACTATTTCAAGTACCTTCTCTGACCACAATGGTATGAAATTTGAAAGCAGAAGGAA
Source organism: Ursus americanus (assembly GCF_024610735.1). NCBI lineage: Eukaryota > Metazoa > Chordata > Mammalia > Carnivora > Ursidae > Ursus > Ursus americanus. Next base: position 22,867,355 of record NC_142158.1, on the reverse strand, counting down.
AACTGAAAAAATCATACATACATGGAAATTAAACACTCTCCTAAACAATCAATGGATCAAAGAAGAAATTAAAGTGTCATTAAAAAATATCTTAAGACAAAACAAAATGGAAACAAAACACAGCACATCTAAAGGATACAGCAAAAGTTTCTAGGATGAAAGTTTGTAGCAATAAACACCCACATTAAGAAACAAGAAAGAGGGGCACCTGGATGGCCCTGTCGTTAAGCATCTGCCTTCAGCTCAGGGCGTGATCCCAGGGTCCTGGGATCAAGCCCGGCATCAGGCTCCCTGCTCTGCTGGGAGCCTGCTTCTTCCTCTCCCGCTGCCCCTGCTTGTGTTCCCTCTCTCACTGGCTGTCTCTCTCTCTCTGTTAAATAAATAAAATCTTAAAAAAAAAATAAAAGAAACAAGAAAGATCTCAAACACAGTAACTCTACACCTCAAGGAAGCAGAAAAAAGACATATCGAGGTCAAAGTTAGCAAAAAAGACAAAGATTAGAGGAGAAAAAAAATGAAATAGAGGAAAACAATAAAAATTAACCAAACAGTTGATTTTTGAAAGGATAAACAGAATGACAAAATGTTAGCTAAGCCAACTAGAAAAGAAAGAGAGGATCAAAATCAACAATTATAAATGAAACAGGAGACATTACAACTGAACAGAAATAAAAATCCACTATGGACAACTGTTTCCCAACAAACTGGACAACCTAAAAGAAATGGAAAAATTCTTAGAAATGCAACCTCTGAGACTGAATCAGGAGAAAAAAGAAAATCTAAACAGACCACTAACAGTAATTAGATGGAATCAGTAATTAAAAATCTCCCAATGAAGAAGAGCCTAGAATAAAATGGTGAATTTTATCTAATATTTAATGAAATTAACACCAATGTTTCTCAAACTCCTCCAAAAAATCATGCAGAAGGAAGAACCTGTAAACTCATTTTACAAAACCGGCATTACTCTGATATCAAAGCTGGAAAAGGGCACTAAAAGTCAAGCACACTACAGGCCAATATCCATACTGAATACTACTTAACTGAGCAGCACGATAAAAAGATCATTCACCATGATCAAGTGGGATTTATCTCTGAGAGACAAAAATGGTCCAACATGCACAAAATCAACATGATATATCACATTAACAGAATGAAAGAGAAATTCATGTATTTATCTCAAGAGATGAAGAAAAAGCATTTGATAAAGTTCAAAACCACTTTATGATAAAAGCTCTTAACAAATTAGATATAGAAGAATCAGAGCGCAACATAATAAAAAGCCATGTGTAACTAATCCACAGCAAACATAACACTCAGTGGTGAAAGAATGAAAACTTTTTTTTTTTAATAAAATATAGAACGAGAGGGGTGTTCACGCTCATCACTCTGATTCAATATAGTACTGGAAGTTCTTGCTAGATCAATCTGGCAAGGAAAAAAAGACATTAGAATTAGAAAGGAAGAAGTAAAATTGTCTCTATTGATAAATGACATGATTTTATATATAAAATATCCTAGTCTCTACAAAAAAAATTGTTAAATCAACAAATTCAGTTGAAATTGGATCACAAAATTAACAAAATTTGCATACAGATTAAATAAAGCAATAGAGTTAATGTACTACCACTAAATTTTCTGGAAAATAAAGGAAAATATTCGATTTACAATAGCATCAGAAATAATTAAATACTTAGGAATAATTTTAACCAAGGAGGTAGAAGGAGCTCTATTCTGAAAAGTACAAGACACTGATGAAAAAAAAATCAAAGACACAAATAAAGAGGTATCTATTTTCATGGATTAGAAGATTTAATCTTCTTAAAATGTGCATAATACCCAAAGCATCCATTGATTCAATGCAATCCCTCTCAAGATTCCAACAGGATTTTTCTTTTTCATTCATTCTTTCTTTCTTTCTTTTTTTTTTTTTTTACAGAAGTAGGAAAAAAAAAATCCTAAAATGTATATGGAATCACAAAAGACACAAATAGCCAAAGCAATCCTGAGAAAGAATGAAGCTGGAGGAATAACACATCCTGATTTCAGGATACAGTATAAAGTTATAGTATTTAATACAGTATCGTTTTGGCATAAAATTTAAGTGCCCAATGGAACAGAATAGAGAATCCACAAATACCCATGCATATACGGTAAACTAATATTTGAGAAGGGATCCCAGAATACTCAGTGGAAAAGGACAGTCTCTTCTGAAAGGTGCTGGGAAAATTGGATATTCACATTTAAAAGAATTAAACAAGACCCTTATCTTACACCACTCATAAACAAAACTCAAAATGGATTAAAGACTTAAATTATAAGACAGGAAGCCATAAAACTCCTAGAAGAAAACAGGAAATAATGCTCCTTAACATGGCCTTGGAAATGATTTTTTGGATGACACCCAAAGCACAAGCAACAAAATGATAAACAAGCAGGACTACATCAAACTAAAGAGCTGCTGTACAGCAAAAGAAATAACAAAATGAAAAAAACTACTTATGGAATGGGAAAATATTTGCAAGCCATATATCTGATCAGGGGTTAATATCTACAAACACATACAATTCAATAGCAATATAACAAATGATGCAATTCAAAAATAGGCAAAGAACCTTAATAGGTATTTTCCCAAAGAAGATATAGAATAGCCAAAGATAGATGAAAAAGTGCTCAACATCACTAATCAATAGGGAAATGCAAATCAAAACCACAATGATATCACCTCATGCCTCTTAGAATGGCCATTATTAAAAACCATAGCAATCACATGCTGGCGAGGATGTGGAGAAAAGGGAATTCTTATGCACTGTGGATGGGATTGTAAATTGGTACAGCCACTATAGAAAACAATATGAAAGTTCCTCCAAAAATTAAAAATGGACCTACTATATGATCCTGCAATTCTACTTCTGGGAATATATCTGAAAGAAACAAACACTATGTTGAGAACATATCTACACTCCCATGTTCATAGCAGTATTATTTACAATAGCCAAGACCCAGGAACAACCTAAATGTTCATCAACAGATGAACAGATAACTTATGACACACACACATTCATACACATACATACACATGCACATACATATAATGGACTATTACTTGGTCAGAAAGAAGGAAATCTGACCTTTATGAAAACATGGATGAACTATGAGGACCATGTTAAGTCAAATAAGTCAGAGATAGACAAATACAGTATGATCTCACTTATATGTGCAATCTAAAAAAACAAACATCACCCTAATATGGGGAAGGAAACAGGCATTCATGTCTAAGAGGCAGAGGACCTTTCCCAAAATCAACAAAAATCAGATTCATCCACAGAAACCTGGCAGGCTGGAAAGGGCTGGCAAGACATTTTAGGGTGCTAAATGAGAAAAACATGCAGCCAAGAGTACTTTATCCAGCAAGGTGGTCATTCAGAATGAAGGAGAGATAAAGAGCTTCCAGGACAGCAGAAAGAGAAAGAATATGTGACCACGAAGCCAGCCCTGCAAGAAATATTAAGGGGGATCCTGTAAGTGAAGAGAGAGCACAGGAGTAACATAAACCAAAAGAAACAGAGACAGTCTACAGAAACAGGGACTTTACATGTAATATAATGGCACTATATCTTTCAACAGTTACTCCGAATGTAAATGGGCCAAATACTCCAGTCAAAAGACACAAGGTATCAGATTGGATAAAAAAGCAAGCCCCATCCATATGCTGTCTACAAGAGAGTCATTTTAGACCTAAAGACACCTCCAGACTGAGAGCGAAGGGGTGGAGAACAATCTACCACGCTAATGGACCTCAAAAGAAAGCTGGGGTAGCAATCCTCATATCAGACAAATTTGATTTTAAACCAAAGACTGTATTGAGAGATAAGGAGGGAAGCTATACTATACTTAAAGGGTCTACCCAACAAGAAAATCTAACAATTATAAATATTTGTGCCCCCGACATGGGAACAGCCAATTAAATAAACTAAATAATAACCAAAGTAAAGAAACACATTAATAATAATACATTAATAGTAGGGGACTTCAACACCCCACTCACAGCAATGGACAGATCATCTAAGGAGAAGATCAACAAAGAAACAAGGGCTTTGAATGTCACACTGAACCACATGGACTTCACAGATATATTCAGAACATACCATCCTAAAACAACAGAATACTCATTCTTCTCGAGTGCATAAGGAATTTTCCCAGAATAGATCACATACTGGGTCACAAATCAAGTCTCAACTTATACCAAAAGACTGAGACCACAATGCTTTGAAACGTGAACTCAATCACAAGAGGAAATTCGGAAGGAACTCAAACACTTGGAGGTTAAAGAGCATCCTACTAAAGAATGAATGGATCAATTTTTAACTTTTTGAGGAACCTCCATACTGTTTTCCAAAGTGGCTGTACTAACTTGCATTCCCATCATCAGTGTAAGAGGGTTCCCCTTTTTCCACATCCTCTCCAACATTTGTCGTTTCTTGCCTTGTCAATTTTTGCCATTCTAACTGGTGTAAGGTGGTATCTCAATGTGGTTTTGATTTGAATTTCTCTGATGGCTAATGATGTTGAACATAGCCTGGTGGTGGGCATCAAGGAGGGCATGTATTGCATGGAGCACTGGGTGTTATACACAAACAATGAATCGTGGGAACACTACATCAAAAACTAATGATGTACTGTATGGCGACTAACATAACAATAATAATAATAGAAATAATAATAATAAAGAATGAATGGATCAACCTGAAAATTAAAGAATTTAAAAATTTTATGGAAACTAATGAAAATGAAAACACATCTGTTCAAAACCTTTGGGATACAGCAAAGACAATCCTAAGAAGGAAGTACATTGCATACAAGCTTCTCTCAAAAATTAGAAAAATCTCAAATACACAAGCTAACCTTACACCTAAAGGACCTGGAAAAAGAACAGCAAATAAAACCTAAACCAAGCAGAAGAGAAATAATAAAGATTAGAGCAGAAATAAATGAAATAGAAACCAGAAGAACAGTAGAACAGTTCAACAAAACTAGAAGCTAGTTTCTTGAAAGAATTAGATTGATAAACTTCTGGCCAAACTTATGTAAAAGAAAAAAAGGATCCACATTAATAAAATCATGAATCCAAAAGGAGAGATCATGACCAACACCAAGGAAATGCAGACAATTTTAAGAACATATATGAGCAACTATATGCCAACATATTAGGCAATCTGGAAGAAATGGATGCATTCCTTTAAACTTAAAAACTTCCAAAGCTCAAACAGGAAGAAATAGAAAATCTGAACAAACCAATAACTGCAAGGAATTTGAAGCCATAATCAAAAACCTCCCAAAAAACCAGAGTCCAGGGCCAGATGGTTTCCCAGGGGAATTCTACCAAACATTTAAAGAAGAAATAATATCTATTCTACTGAAGCTGTTCCAAAAAAATAGAAATGGAAGGAAAACTACCAAACTCATTCTATGAGGCCAATATTACCTTGATCTCAAAACCAGACAAAGACCCCATCAAAAAGGAGAATTACAGACCGATATCCTTAATGAACATGGATGCCTAAATACTCAAGATCCTAACCAATAGGATCCAACAGTAAATTAAAAGGATTATTCACCACAACCAAGTGGGATTTATTCCTGGGATGCCAGGGTGGTTCAACATTTGCAAATCAATCAATGTGATAGAGCACATTAATAAAAAAAAAAAGACAAGAACCATATGATCCTCTCATGTGGTGCAAAAAAAGCATTTGACAACATACAGCATCCTTTCTTGATTAAAACTCTTCCCAGTATAGGGATAGAGGAAACATACCTCAGTATCATAAAAACCATCTACAAAAAGCTTACAGTGAGTATCATTCTCAATGGGGGTCTTTTCCCTTAAGGTGAGGAACGCGACAGGGATGCCCACTCTCACCACTATTGTTCAACATAGTACTAGAAGTCCTAGCCTCTAATTGCTGAATCAAACAACAAAAATAAAGGCATTCAAATTGTCAAAGAAGTTAAACTTTCAATCTTCACAGATGACATATACTTTATGTGGAAAACCCAAAAGACTCCACCCCAAAATTGCTAGAACTCGTACAACAATTTAGCAATTCGGCAATGTGGCAGGATACAAAATCAATGCACAGAAATCAGTTTCATTTCTATACACTAATGATGAGACAGAAGAAAGAGAGATCAAGGAATCAATTCCATTTACAACTGCACCAAAATCAACATAAGATACCTATAACTAAACTTAACCAAAGAGGTTAAGGATCTGTACTCTAAAAACTATAGAACACTTATGAAAGAAATTGAGGAAGACACAAAGAGATAGATAAACATTCCACGCTCATGGGTTAGAAGAATAAACATTGTTAACATATCCATGCTACCCAGAGCAATCTACACATTCAATGCAATCCCTATCAAAATACCATGGACATTTTCCACAGAGTTGGAGCAAACAATCCTAAAATTTGTATGGAACCAGAAATGACACCAAATCACCAGGGGAATGTTGAAAAAGAAAACCAAAGCTGGGAGCATCGCAATGCCTGACTTCAAGCTGTATTACAAAGCTGCGATCATCAAGACAGCATGCTTCTGGCACAAAAAAGACACATAGATCAATGGAACAGAATAGAGAACCCAGAAATAGACCCTCAACTCTATGGTCAACTAATCCTCGACAAAGCAGGAAAGAATATCCAATGGGAAAAAGACAGTCTCTTCAATAAATGGTGCTGGGAAAGTTGGACAGCCACATGCACAAGAATGAAAGTAGACCACTCTCTTACACCACACACAAAGATAAACTCAAAATGGATGAAAGACCTAAATGTGAGACAGGAATCCATCAAAATCCTAGAGGAAAACACAGGCAGCAACCTCTTTGACCCTGGACACAGAAACTTCTTTCATTGCACGTCTCTAAAGGCAAAGGAAACAAAAGCAAAAATGAATTGTTGGGACTTTTATCAAGATAAAAAAGTCTGCACGGCAAAGGAAACAGTCAACAAAATTAAAAGGCAACCTAAAAGGAATGGGGGAAGATATTTGCAAATGACATGTCAGATAAAGGGCTGGCCAAGATCTATAAAGAATTTATCAAACTCAACACCCAAAAAAACATAAAATTCAGTCAAGAAATGGGCAGAAGACATTAACAAGTATTTCTTCAAAGACGACCTACAAATGGCCAACAGACACATGACAAAATGTTCCACATCACTTGGCATCAGGGAAATACAAATCAAAACCACAATGAGATATTGCCTTACACAGATTAGAATGGCTAAAATTAACAAGACAGGAAACAACAAGTGTTGGCGAAGATGTGGAGAAAGGGGAGCCCTCCTACACTGTTGGTGGGAATTCAAGCTGGTACAGCCACTCTGGAAAACAGTATGGATGTTCCTCAAGAAGTTAAAAATAGAGCTGTCCTATGACTTAGCAATTGCACTACTGGGTATTCACTGCAAAGATACAGATGTAGTGAAAAGAAGAGGTACCTGCACCCCAATGTTCATAGCAGTAATGTCCACAACAGCCAAACTGTGGAAGGAGTCAAGATGTCCTTCAACAGTTGAATGGATAAAGAAGATATTGTTTATATATAGAATGGAATATTACTCAGCCATCAAAAAGGATGAATACCTATTATTTACATCAATGTGGATGGAACTGGAGGGTATTATGCTGAGTGAAATAAGCCAGAGAAAGACAATTATATGGTTTCACTCATATGTGGACTCTAAGAAATAGCACAGAGGATCATAGGAAAAGGGAGGGAAAACTGAATCGGAGTAAATCAGAGAGGGAGAAAAACCATGAGACTCTCTTGATTCTGTGAAACAAAGTGAAGGTTGCTGAAAAGAAGGTGGGTGGGGTGATGGGGTAACTGGGTGATGGACATTAAGGAGGGCACATGATGGGCTGAGCACTGGGTGTTATATGCAACTGATGCATCATTGAAAACTACATCTGAAATGAATGATGTACTATATGTTGGCTAATTGAATTTAAATTAAAAAATTATAAATAAAAATAAAAAACTAACATCAGTTGACAGATACTTGGGGTGTTTCCATAATTTGTCTATTGTAGATAATGCTGCTATAGACATTGGGATGCATGTATCCCTTTGAATTAGTATTTTTGTATACTTTGGGAAAATCTATAGTCGTGCAACTGCTGGATCATAGGGTAGTTCTATTTTTATGTTTTTGAGAAATCTCCATACTGTTTTCTAGAGTGACTGCACCAGTTTGCATTCCCACCAACAGTGCAAGAGGGGTCCCCCTTCTCCACATCTTCATCAACACCTGTTGTTTCTGAGAGGTATGAGGTGATGTCTCATTGTAGTTTTGATTTGCAGGTTCCTGATGATGAGTGATGTTGAACATCTTTTCATTTGTCTGTTGGCCATCTGTGTCTTCAACACAGTATGTTACCTATCTGGAACTTAAAAACTTAAAAATAAATAGTCTTTAACCGGAAAAATAATAAAAAAGCAAACAAAAACTCAAAAGCCAAAATAAGAGGAAAAGATATCAGATTTGTGGTTAACAAAGGTTGTAGGAGGGAGAATTAGATGAAGGTGGTCAAAAGGTATGAACACAAGTACTAAGGATGTAATGTAGGACATGATTAATAATGTTAACACTGCTGTATGGTATATTTGGAAGTTGTTAAGGGAATACCCCCCTAAGAGTTCTAATAACAGGGGGAAAAAAAAGGTTTTCCTCTGTTTTTTTTTTTTTTTATCTATATGGGATGAGGGATGTTAACTACATTTGTGATAATTATCTCACAATATATGTAAGTCAAATCATTCTGTACATCTTAAACTTTAGTGTTGTATATGACATATCACTAAACCTCAGTAAATTATAACTCATTAAATATCATTAAAAGTGGAAAAAATCTTTCTTAGAGCAAAATCAACAAAAAATTAAAGAGGTTCAGGCAACATGTCAGAGTAGAAGCATCCTGAGATAATCTGGTCTCACAGACACTGATATAACAGCTACATCTATGCAACTAATTCTAAGAATGGCCTGAAGAGTAGCAGAATAGACCATCCACAGTTCATTATTTTTAAAAATATCTTACTTGAGAGAGAGAGAGTACGAGAGAGAGAGAGCACAAGCAAGAGGGAGGGGTGGAGGGAGAGGGAGAAGCAAACTCCCTGCTGAGCAGGAAGCCCAATGTGGGACTTGATCCCAGGACCCTGGGTTCATGATCCGAGCTGAAGGCAGACGCTTAACCAACTGAGCCACCCAGGCGCCCCTATCCACAGTTATAGACAGGAGGCCACGTCAAAAAGGGTAGGAGGCATGGAGATGTAGTTGGAAACCAAGCCTCTGGCAAGACTAATCATAAATGTGAGGGACGCCACAAACACAGAGAGTGAGAGGATCAAACCCCACGTTAGGCACCCAAGGTGATGGGGACCCATTCTGGAAAGATAAGTTCCCATAACATCTGGTTTTGAAAATCAGTTAGGCTTAACTTAGAGAGCTTTTAAAATGAGTGGCATGTTATCTCTGGGTACTTTATAAATCCGTGGGGCTTAATTCCTAATACATCAAAAATCAATGGGCTTAACTCTGGGACAGCTGAAGGCTGATAAGAAACAAAGTCCCCACTCTTAACAGGCCAGTATATATAACTTGGCTGGAGACATAGCACAGAAGCAGCAGTTTGAAAAGTGCCTTGGGTATGCATGAAGATTTATTTATTAAGCTCAGAATGTGCATGGGAAGGCTAAGTATGTTCAGGAGATTGTTCCAATAACAAAAGTTCTGTCAGGGACCATTTCTATTCTTAGATAGCCAGATACATATGGGAGCCAGCATGAACACTATCTCGATAGCACCACCTGTCCTGCTCCCACATTTCCCTGCAGACCTACCCCATCCAACCTACTTGCCTCACTAGAGATCCTTCCAAAGGGCTACTTGTCCCACCACACCATAGAAGCAGCCTTGACAGGGACCAGTGCTACTCCAAGCAGCCCTGAAGAAAGAGGGAGATAATCTCCTGTACCAACACACCTACAGTTCCAGAAGCTGAGCCTTTTGCCGGTTGTGCAGGAAAAAAAGCTCTGCCACTTGGTGCACCTGCATCTGTAATAGAGATGGTAACTACAGACATCTACTCTGTCAGTCCTGCCCAGCAACAAATGCCTCTCAGTTGGCTTCAAGAGGACGGACACCAGAAAACTTGTTTTACACAGGGCACTACTTTTAGGACCAGGAAACATAACTGATCCCCTGAATGCTTAGAAACAAACAGAGTTAAACAAAATGAGAAAGCAGATGAATATGTTCCAAATAAAGGAACATGACAAAGTCACAGCAAAAGAGCTAAATGAAATGGAGATTAGTAATATGCCTGATAAAGAATTCAAGTATTGGTTATAAAGATAACTGATAACCACATCTTTATGACCATTACTCGGTCAAATGACCATTACTTTTCTCACTGGACTTGAGAAAAAAGTGGAAGACCTCCCACCAAGAACTAAGAATTCCAACAAAGAGACAGAAAATACAAAAAAGAGTCAGAAATAGAGAATTCAATAACTCAAATAAAAAATATAGTAGAGGGACTAAACAGCAGATTAGATGATACAAAAAACTGATCAGTGATCTGGTCATGAAAAGCAGCCAAGCTGAACATTTACAAAAAAGGAATAAAAAATGAGAATAGGTTAAGGAAACTCAGTGACATCATCAAGTATAATAACATTTGCATTATAGGGATTCCAGAAGGAGAAAAAACAGAAGGGAACAGAAATCTTATTTGAAGAAATAACAGTTGAAAGCTTTCCTATTCTGGGGAAGGAAACAGGCATACTGCTCCAGGAAGAGCAGAGTACAAAATAAGATGAACACAAGAAAGTCTATACCAAGGCACACAATAATTAAAATGGCAAAAATTAGTAATAAAGAGAGAATCTTAAAAGCAAAAGAGAAGAAAACGGTTACATAACAAGGGAAACCTCATAAGACTTTCTGCTGATTTTTTAGCAGAAACTTTGTGGGTAGTTGGGATTCAAAGTGCTGAGAGGAGGGGCGCCTTGGTGGCACAGTGGTTAAGTGCCTGCCTTCGGCTCAGGGCGTGATCTCGGCGTTACGGGATCGAGCCCCACGTCAGGCTCCTCCGCTATGAGCCTGCTTCTTCCTCTCCCAATCCCCCTGCTTGTGTTCCCTCTCTCGCTGGCCGTCTCTATCTCTGTCAAATAAAAAAAATAAAATCTTTAAAAAAAAAAAAAAAAAAAGAAAAAACAAAGTGCTGAGAGGAAAAAAAGAAAAAAAACCTGCAACCAAAAACACTCAAGAAGGTTATCATTCAGAATTTGAGAGATGAAGTTTCCCAGATAAACAAAAAGGTAGAGGAGAATTTCATCACCACTAAATCAGCCTCACCAGAAATGTCAAAAAGAATTCTTTGAGTGGAAAGAAAATGCCATAACCAAAAGTAAAAAAAATAAAAAAGGAAAAATTTGCAATAAAAGCATATAGTAAAGATCGGTTAATCACTTACAAGGCTAGAATATAGATTAAAACACAAGAGTAGTAAAATTATTTATACCTACAAAAACTAGTCAAGGGATACACAAAATTAATGAAATGAAAAGCACAATATCCTATACATAAAATATGTAAATAGGGGAAGAAAAAATTAGTGTTTTTAGAATGTGTTTAAACTTAAGCAACCGTCAACATAGACTGCTATACACATAGAATATTATATATGAATCCAATGATAACCACAAACAAAAACATAGGATACATACACACAAAAAAGGGATTCAGCACTAAATAAAGATATCAAATTTAACAGTAAGTAAAGATATCAAATCACAAAGGAGGTCAATTGCTGAGCTAGAGAGTATTATGCTAGGCAAAGTAAGTCAGTCAGAGAAAGATAAATATAATATTTCACTCATGTTTGGAATTTAAGAAACATAATAAAAGAGAAAAGGGAACAAAATAGAGAGAGGCAAACCAAGAAACAGACTCTTAACTATAGAGAACAAACTGATGGCTACCAAAAAGGAGGTGGGTGGGAGAATGGGTTAAATAGGTGATGGGGATTAAGGAGTGCACTTATTGTGATGAGCACTAGGTGTTTTATGGAAAACTTGAATCACTATATTGTACATCTGAAACTAATGTTACACTAATATTAACTAAGGATAATTTAAATAAAAACTAAACACAATGCATTAATTTGAAAAGTGGTAAAAAAAAAAAGGATGAATCAAGTAAAAAAAAAAAAAAGGAACAATAACCAGAAAACAATGAAAAAAATGACAATAAATACATACCTATTAATAATTAGTTTCAATGTAAACTGACTAAGCACTCCAATCAAAAGACATAGGGTGGGCTACATGCATGGGAAAACAAAATCCATCTATAGGTTGCCTACAAGAGATTCACTTCAGATCTAGACACATGTAGACTGAAGTGAGAGCTGACAAATATATACCATGCAAATGGAAGCAAAAAAGAAAAGCAAACAAAACTGAAGTAGTAGTATTTACATATCAGACCAAATAAACTTTAAAACAAAGAATGTACCAAGACACAAAAGCATTACATAATGATAAAGGGATCAATCCAACAAGATGATATAACAATTGTAAATATCTATACACCCAACCTAGGGGCACAAAAGTATATAAAGCAAACATAAACAGACATAAAGGGAGAAAATGACAGTAAAACCATCATAGGGAGAACTTTCACACCCCATTTACATCAGTGGATATATCATCCAACAGAAAATCAACAGTGCCTTTGAATGACACACTAGACTAGATGGTCCTAACAGATATATACAGAACATTGCATCTAAAAATAGAATACACATTCTTTTCAAGGGCACATGGAACATTTTACAGGATAGATCATGTTAGGCAGCAAAACAAGACTCAATAAATTTAAGAACACTGAAATCATATAAGCATGTCTTCTGACCACAATGGTAAAAAACTCGAAATCAATTACAAGAAAAAAAAATTGAAAACACAAATGTGGAGGCTACAATCTTTTTTCACCAGAATGGCTTGACAGAAGACAGTTACAAGAAAAAATCTGGAAAGAACACACATACAGGGAGGCTAAACAACATGCTACTAAACAATAAATGGTTCAACCAAGAAATAAAATAAAAAGCATGGAGACAAACGCAAATGAAATGCAATGGTTCAAAATTTGTGGGACATAGCAAAAGCAGTTTTAAAAGAGAACTTTATAACAATACAGGCCTATCTCAAGAATTAAGAAAAGTCTCAAGCAACCTAACCTTACACCTAAAAGAACCAGAAAAAAAAACAAAGCCCAAAGATAGAAGGGAAAAATAATAAATATTAGAGCAGAAATAGAGACTAAAAAACAATAGAAAAGATCAATAAAACCAAGAGCTGTTTTTTGAAAAATTAATACTCCATCAGTCAGACTCATCAAGAAAAAAAGAGGGCTTAAATAAAGTCAGAAATGAAAAGGAGAAATAACCAGCAAAGAAATACAAAGGATTATAAAAGAATATTATGAAAAATTATGTGCCAACACATTGGACAACCCTGAAGAAAGTGATAAATTCCAAGAAACAAATAATCTTCCAAAACTAAGCCAGGAAGAAGCAGAAAATTTGAACAGACCAATTACTAGTAATGAAATAGAATGGAAGTGGAAGGAAAAAGTCCAAATTTATTTTATGAGGCCAGCATTACCCTCCTACCAAAAACACAACAAAAAATATATAGGTATCTCTGAGAACATAGATGCAAAAAACCTGAACAAAATATTAACAAACTAAATTTAACAACACATTAAAAAATTATTCACCACAATCGAGCAGGATTTATTCCAAGAATTCAAGTATGGTTTAAAATTTGCAAATCAATCAATGTGATACATCAAATTAACAAGAGGAAGGATTAAAAACCTTGATATGATCATCTTAACAGATGCAGAAAAAGCATTCAACAAAATATAACATCCATTCATAATAAAAACTCTCAGCAAAGTGGGTTTAGAATGAACAAACCTCAGTATAATAAAGAACATATATGAAAACCTTACAGCTAACATTACACTCAATGGTGATAAATGGAATACCTTTCCTCTAAAATTAAGAGTAAGACACAGATGTGCACTCTTACCACTTTAATTCAGCCTACTACCAGAAGTCCTCCTGCAATAATCAGACAAGAAGTAAGGCATCCAAATTGGTCAGGAAGAAGGAAAAGTATCACTTGTTGCAGATTAGAGGGTAATACATATTAAAAAAAACCCTAAAGATTCCACCAAAAACTATTAGAATTGGTAAATAACTTTGGTAAAGTTGTAGGGTACAAAATTAATATAAAGAAATGTGCTACATTTCTACATACCAATAACAAAGGAGCAAAAAAAAAAAAAAAAAGGATAGTAAGAAAACAATTCCACTTACAATTGCACCAAAAAGAATAAAACACATAGCAATAAACTTAATGAAGGAGGTGAAATATCTATACTCTAAAAATTATAAAGCATTGACAAAATAAATTGAAGATGGTAAAGCACAGTGAAGATAGTCTCAAATATTGTAATCACATTGCTTGGTGAAAATGGTGGCTACATTTATTGAGGTGAGCACTGAGTATGCTGCACACCCAAAACTAATAAAACGCTATGTTAATTATACTTCAAGAAAGATTATAAACAAAAGAAAAAGATAAAGCTCAAATAAAATGAGAAATGAAACAGAAGTTAGAACCTAGCACAGAAATAGAAATGATTCTGAGAATACCATAAAAAATTACATGCCAACACACAAGATAACTAATGAATAAATTTCCAGCATTGTACAATCATCCAAGGCTGCATCAGAAAAAAAAAAAGAAGTATGAACAGACTGATTACTAGTAACAAAATTGAATCAGTAATAATAAAAAAAAAGTCCAAAAAAAGCAAAAGTCTAGGACCAGATGGCATCATAGGTAAATTCTACCAAACATCTGAAGAAGAGCTGAGAGAGAGGGAAAATCACAGAGTAAGAGAATCCTGAACTCACCTCATCCCACAGACACACCAAGGCAACAACATGTATTACAACTCACTCTGAAAATGATCTGAAGGCTGTCAGAACAGATCTTCTACAGGTAATTATAGAGAGGAGGACACATAAAAAAGGGGTAGGAGGGGCAGATACCTGGACAGGTAGCAAACTCCCAGATTGACTAACCATAAATGGAAGAGACATCACAAGCACAGAAGAACAGGGGGATCAGACACCATACTGGGCACCCCTGGCCCTGGGGACCTGCACTAGAAAGATGAATACCCACGATTGGCTTTGAAAATCAGCAGGTTTTAACTCTGGAAGAGCTAAAGGCAAGCAAGTATCTTTCCTTGAAGAGCCCAGCGTGCTAAATAACTGCATGAGACACAGCACAGAAGCAGCAGTTTGAGAAGTGCCTAGGGCATACATAAAGGAGATTTATTGACTAATTTATCACATGTGCGACAGGGGCAGGGAACTGTAGATTTCTCCAGGAACAAAGGTACCGGTGTCATTTTTCTATCCCTACCACAGAAAATAGCCAGACACTTATGGAAGCCTACTGTAACAATCTCCATCTACCTTGCTAGTACCATGTGCCCTGACTCTGTGTTCCCCTGTGGACATGCCCTGCAGGAACCCCTCAAAAGTAGGCTCCTATTAAACCCAGCAGGCAGCCCTGGACAGGACTGGTGTCACTGCAAAGTGACTCTTGCTTGGAGAGAAGAAAAGCTTACCCCACATACCAGTGCTCCTACTGTTCCTACAGGAAGCAAGCCCTGCCCTTCAGTGTGCCTACTGCTGTGCAGTGGCTAATCACAGTCAGCCAGGCTGAGGGCCAACCTCACCCATAAGCTTGTCTCCAGCAGCTGCAGTAGTGCCTCCCAGGTGTGTGGGAGTAACTCCTGCCCAGTAGTGCTCCCCGGAAGATGACACAGGTCTTTGCAGTCAGCTGCATAAAGCCCAGGCCCACTAACCAGTGTTGTCACAGCAGCTACAGCCTAACCACAACAGGAAGGTGCATGCAGCCTCCACAGGGACACCCCTAGAGCACCTGGTTATGGTGACCAGAGGCGGTGTGCTACAGGTCACCACAGGACCCCTTTAAACAAGGCCACTACTTCCAAGACAAGGAAGTGTTGCTGACTTACTTGATACATTTACACAAACATAGGGACTTAGACAAAATGAGGACATAGCAAAACATATTCCAAGTAAAAGAACAAGACCAAATCACAGGAAAAGTTAAACAAAATGGAGATAAGCAATATGTTTGATAAAGAGTTCAAAGTAATGGTCACAAAAATACTCACTGGACTTGAGAGAAGAATGTATGAACTCAGCGAGAACGTCAACAAAGAGGTAGAAAATATAAAAAAAGAACCACTTAGAGCTGAAGAATACAATAGCTGAGCTGCAATGAAAAACAGAGGGAATCAACAGGAGACTAAAAGATGCAGAACAGATTCGCAAGCTGGAAGGGAGGGTGATGGAAAGCAACCAAGCTGAACAGGACAAAGAAAAAAATAATGAGAATAGGAGAAAGTAGCGCTGATCATCTTCAGGTGTAATAGCATTCATATTATACGGATCCCAGAAGGCAGGGGAGGGGAGAGACAAAGAAAAAGGCAGAAAATTTATTTGAAGAAATAATAGGTGAAAAGTTCCCTATTTAGGGAAGGTAACAGACACCCAAATCCAGGAATCACAGAGATCCCCAGCAAGATAAAGTCAAGGAGGTACACACTAAGGTAATAATTAAATGAAAAAAAAATGATAAAAAGAAAATCTTAAAAGCAGTAAGAGAAAAGAAAACAGTTACATACAATTGAAACCCCATAAGTCTATTACCTCATATTTCAGCAGAAACTTTCAAGACCAGAAGAAAATGGCAGGATATATTTCAGCTCCTGAAAGAAAAAACCTACAACCAAGAATATTCTACCCAACAAGGTTATCATTCAGAATTGAAAGAGAGATAAAGATTTTTACGGACAAACAAAAGTTAAAGGAGTTTACCACCACAAAACTGTCCTTATAACAAATGTTAAAAGGACTTTTTAAAGTGGAAAATGTAAGGTTATAACTAGAACTAAGAGCATTAGGAAAAGAACAACTTTCACTTTCACCAAACATACAGTAAAGGTTGTAGCATAGTCACTCATAGAGCCAGTGTGGTGGTTAAAACACAAAGAGAGTAAACTCCATTATATCTACAAAATCATTAAAGGGATACAAAAAATAAGAAAATGTAAAATATAATACTATATACATAAAATGTGGGAGTCAAAATTTATGCTTTTAGAATGTGTTGGAATTTAAGCAGCTATCAACCATTAACATAGACTGCAATACACAAGTTGTATATGAATCAATGGTAACCATAAATCTAAAGCAGATACATAAAAATGAAAGGAAAGCATAACACTAAATAAAGAAATCAAACCATAAGGAAAAGAGAAAGAAAAGAATGGAACAGGTGATAATTACAATAACTACCAGAAAAAAATGAAAAAAATGTCAATAAGTACATACCTCTCAATAATTAAATGTGAACGGACTAAATGCTCCAATCAAAAGACATAAAAGACATAGGGACTAAATGGATTTAAAAGCCAATTATAGGGTGCATAAAGAGACTCACTTCAGACTTCAAGACATATACAGACTGAAAGTGAGGGCAGGAAAAATATATATACCATGGAAATGGAAGTGGAAAAAAGAGGCCAAGGTAGCAATACTTATATCAGAAAAAAATAGACTTTTAAAGAAAGAATGCAGCAAGAGACAGAGAAAAGCACTACATAACGATAAAGGGATAAATCCAACAAGATAATACAACAATTATAAATACCTGTGCACCCAATATAGAAGCACCTAAATATAAAAAGCCAATATTAACAGACTGAAGGGAGAACTTGATAGTAATACAAAAATAGTAGGGGACTTTCACACTCCATTCACATCAATGGCTACATCATTCAGACAGAAAACTAATGAGGAAACTCACTTTCTATGACACCTTAAACCAGATGAATTTAACTTATATAGAACATCCCACCCAAAGATAGCAGAATACACTTTCTTTTCAAGTGCACATAATACATTCTCCAGAACAGATCACATGTTCGACAGTAAAACGAGTCTCAATAAATTTAAGAACATTGCAGTCCTATAATTTTTCTGACCATAATGGTATAAAACTAGAAATCAATTACAAGAAAAGAACTTGAGGGGCTCCAGATGACTCAGTCAATTAAGTGTCCAACTTCTGATTTTGGTTCAGGTCATGATCTCAGGGTTGTGAGATCAAGCCTGGTGGCAGGCTCTGTGCTCAGCGGAGAGTCTGCTTCTCTCCTTCTCCCTCTGCCCCTCCCCCTGCTGGCATGCCCTTTCTCTCTCTCAAATAAATAAATCTTAAAAAAACAACAACAACAACAACAACAAAAAAAACACCTTGAAAACACACAAAAATGTGGAGGGGAAAAACATGCTATTTAAAAAACAATAGGTCAATGATAAAATCAAAGGAGAAATAAAAAAAATACATGGTGACAAATGAAATTGGAAACACTATGGCTCAAAATGGCAAACACAGCCAAAGCAGTTCTAAGAGGGAAATTTATACTGATAGAGACCTACTTCAAGAAACCAGACAAGTTTCAAATAAGCAATCTAAACCTACATCCAAAGAAACTATAACAAGAGAATAAACAAAACCCAAAGTTAGAAGGAAGGAAATAATAAAAGAGTGGAAATAAATAGAGACTAAAAAATAATACAAGAGATCAATGAAACCAAGAGCCAGTTAGTTTAATAAAATAAGTAAAATCAGAAGTGAAAAGGAGATATAACGACCAACAGAAATATAAAGTATTTTAAGAAAATAGTATAAAAATATATGCCAATAAATTGGACAACCTAGAAATAAATTCCTAGAAACATACAATCTTTCAAAACTGAATCAGGAAGAAATAGAAAATGTAAATAGAACAATTAGTAGTAAGGAAGTTGAATTGATAATCAAAAAACTCCCAACAAAAAACCTGTAGCATCAGATGGGTTCACAGGACTTCTACCAAACTTTTAAAGAAGATTTAATACCTATTCTTAAACTATTCCAAAAAATAGAATAGGAAGAAAAAATTCCAGATTCATTCTATGAGGCCAGCATTACCCTGATAGGAAAACCACACAAAAACACACAAACAAAAACAGACCAGTAGGTTAATATCCCTGGTGAAACATAGATGTAAAAATCCTTAGTAAAATATTAGCAAAACAAATTAAACATTAGAAAAATTATTCACTACAATGAAGTGTGTTTTATTCCACTGATGGAAGGATGTCTCACTATCCACAAATCCATGAACACGATACATCACATTACCAAGAAGAAGGATAAA
Source organism: Ursus americanus (assembly GCF_024610735.1). Taxonomy (NCBI): domain Eukaryota; kingdom Metazoa; phylum Chordata; class Mammalia; order Carnivora; family Ursidae; genus Ursus; species Ursus americanus. The sequence continues at coordinate 22,847,886 of NC_142158.1, read as the reverse complement.
AGTTATATGATCATCCCAATAGATGCAGAAAATGCATTAGACAAAAGACAACATCTGTTCCTGATAAAAACTCTCAACAAGGCGACTTTACATGGAATGCAACATAATAAAGGCCATACATGAAAAACCCACAACTGACATCATACTCAGTGGTGAAAAAAAGCTTTTCCTCTGAGATCAGGAACAAGAAAAGGATGTCCACTCCTACCACTTTTATTCGACATAGCACTGGAAGTCCTTCCTGCAGCAAACAAGAAAGAAGACATCCAAATTAGTAAGGAAGAAGTAAATCTGTCACAATTCACAGATGACATGATATTATATAAGGACCCTAAAGAAACCACCAACAATTTTTTTGGATACATGAATCCAGTAGAGTTGTAGGATAAAAAAATCAATATACAAAAAGATGAATTTCTATGCAATAACAACAAATGATCAAAGGCACAAATTAAAAAATCTTTCTCATTTATGACTGCACCAACAAGAATACTAGTAATAAATTTAACCAGAGTGAAAAACCCTTACTTACACTGACTACTAAAAGACATTAATGAAAGAAACTGAAGATGAAGCAAATGAAAAGATATTTTGCACCCACTGATTAGAAGAATATTGTGAAAATTTTCATATTACCCAAAGCAATCTACAGATTTAACACAATTCTTATCAAAATACTGACAGCATTTCACAGAAATAGAACAAATAATCCCCCAAATTCCATGGAACCATGAAGGACACTGAATAGCCACAGCCATTTTGAGAATAAAAAACAAAGCTATAGGTGGCACAATCCTATATTTCAAATCAAACAAAAAAGATGATATTGTCACAAGAACGGACACATAGATCAAGGGAATTATATAGAGTGTCCAGAAACAAACTGCATGTTTATGGTCACCTAATCTAAGACAAAGGAGGCCACAATGTAGGCTGGGGAAAAAAATCTCTTCAATTAATTCTGTTGGGAAAATCGGACAGTTACATGCAAAAGAATCAAACTGGACCATTTATATCATACACAAAAACAAACTGAAAATGGGTAAATGACCTCAAATCTAAGACCTAAAGCCATAAAACTCATAAAAGAAAACATACACAGTAAGTTCTTGGCCATTGAACTTGGCATTCTTTTCTGGACCACTCTCCCCACGTGACGGCAAAAAAATAACAAAAACAAATGGTTGGGATTGTGTCAAACTAAAAAGGTTTTGCACAGTAAAAGCAACCATCAATAAAACAAAAAGGCAACCTACTGAATGGGGGAGTTTTTGTGTAAATGATCTATTTGATAAGTGGTTAATATCCAAAATTCATAAAGAAGTCAAGTCATAAAATTCAGCACCAAAAGACAAATAATCCAGTGAAAATGAGCAGAGGACCTGAACATTTTTCCAGAAAAGACATACAGATGGTCAACAGACACATGGGAGAGAGGATGCTCAACATCATTAATTATGAAGAAAATGCAAACCACACCCGCAATGATCTATCCCAGTCAGAATGGCTAGTATCAGAGAGAGAAGAAATACTTACTGGTGAGAATGCTAAGAAAGGGAACCTTTATGTACTCTTGGTGGTAATGTATGCTAGTGCAGCCAGTGTGGATTAGGGTGTTGAAGTTCCTCAAAAAAAATCAACAATATAAATAGCATACAATCTAGTAGCTCCACTGCTGGATATTTACCTGAAGACAACAAAACCACAAATTTAAAAAGAGAGATGCACCCCTATGTTTATTGCAGAAGTAGTTATAATAACCAAAATATGAAAGCAACCACAGACCCTTAACTATAGAGAACAGATTAACGGTTAGTGGAGGGGAAGTGGGTGGGGAGATGGGTTAAATACCTGATGGGTATTAAGGAGGGCTTGTGATGTGTAGTTGGTGTTGCATATAAGTGATGAATCACTAAGTTCTATACCAGAAATGAATATTGCACTGCATGTTAACTGGAATTTAAATAAAAATTTGAAGAAGAAAAAAATAAAGCTGTGGCATATTGTATATACAATGAAAAATGACTCAGCCATAAAAAAAAAAAAAAGAATGAAATCTTGCCATTTGAGACAACAGGGATGAACCTAAAGGGTATTATGCTAAGTGAAATAAGTCTGAGAAAGACAAATACCGTATGATTTTATTTATATATGGAATCCAAAAACAAAACAAATAAATGAACAAACAAAAGAAGCAGAAACAGACTCAAAGTACAGAGAACTGCTGGTTGCCAGAGCAAGGGTGGTGTGAGGATGGGCTGAATACATGAAGGGGATTAAGATGTATGAACTTCCAGTTATTAAAAAAAAAAAAGTCAGAGGGGCACCTGAGTGGCTCAGCTGGTTTACCATCTAACTCTTGATTTTGGCTCAGGTCATGATCTCAGGATTGGGAGATAGAGCTCCACAACAGACTCTTTGCTCAGCAAGGAGTTTAAGATTTTCTCCCTCTCCTGCCTCTTCCCACCTATGCTCCTGCTCTCCCATGCGCTCTCACCCCCACCCCCAAAAAGTCACAGTGATGAAAAGTACAGCACAGGGAATATAGTCAATAAGAATGTAGTAATTCTGTACAGTGACTGATGGTAACTACACTTATCATGGTGAGAATTTTGTAATGTATACAATTGTCAAATCACTATGTTGTATACCAGAAACTAATATATTTCAGCTATACTTTAAGAACATAATAAAATTTAAACAAAAAATATAGGCAAGTATGCACATCTTTCTCCTCTGTCCTCTAGACAATGGGAAATTGAAAGTCTCCTTTTAAAATCAAATTAATATGTACGTATAGCTTTAAGCAGTATTTTAAAGGCTTACTATTGGAAGTAAATAAAAGTAGATGAAATACTACTTTTTACATAAGTGATAAAATATAGGTTTATGCATACAAAGACACAAAGATACTACTGCTACTAGTAAAACAGATCAGTGAAATACAGTTAAAGCCATGCAAAGAGCATAGTCTACAGCATTAAATGTATATGTTTCTAAACAACAAGATCCGAAAATATATGAGCTAAGCATATATCTCAACAAGTTAGAATAAGAAAAAGTAATTAAACTCACCAAAGATTAGAAAGAAGGAAATAGTAAAAGAGAATAAAACAATCAAGAAAGATGATCAATAAAGCTAAATGTTGGTTCTTGGAAAGGACTAATAAAGTTAATAAAATCCAAAATAAATAATTGAGATCTTTAAACATTTAAAATAATTATAAGGATGATGAGTTAGATGAAATTGACACAGTCCTCAAAAATGTCAGTGGTGAATGAAATTAACTGACACAATAAGAAATACAAAAATCAGAATGATATTAAATAAATTGGATTTATTTTTTTTAAGATTTTTAAATTTATTTATTTGTCAGAGAGAGAGAGAGCGGCAGGCAGAGGGAGAAGCAGGTTCCCTGTTGAGCAAGGAGTCCGATGTGGGGCTCTATCCCAGGACCCTGAGATCATGACCTGAGCTGAAGGCAGACGCTTAACCAACTGAGCCACCCTGGCATCCCAATAAATTGGATTTGTAATTAACGACCTTCCCATAGAGAAAACTTTAGGATCAGAAGTCTCACTCATGAATTCTTCCAAACATTTAAGACAGAATTAATGTTAAATCAGACAACTCTCTCAGAGAATTGGAAATTTAAAAAGAAAATCCCCAGTGCCTAAATAATCTTGATGCCAAGATGTGACAAACATTATAAGAAAACAGCAGTTGAATCTCAAAATTCCTAAACAAAATATTATCAAAGTGAATTGAGCAATATGTGAAAAGGATAATAAATCTTGCTCTTATTGGTTTGAGAATGCCAGCTTGGTCTAGTATTTGGAAATTAGCCAATGTGATTAACATGCTTACACAATAAAGAAGGAAAATTGTAGTGATTATTTTAACAGATCCATAAAATGCAATTGAAAACATTCAATATCTACTCATGATTTTAAGAAGCCTTGGCACTACTACCAACAATCATATGCCAACCTAAATGAAATAAATTCCTAGAAACATGCAACCTACCAACACTAAATCATGAAAAAATAGAAACCTGAACAGATTACTACTAAGGAGATTGAAGTGGTGATCAAATACCTCCAAACAAATAATAGTCCAGGAACAGATGGTTTTACTAGTGAATTCTACCAAACATTTAAAGAAGAATTAATATACACTGTTTTAAAACTTTTCCAAAAAATTGAGGAGGAGGAAACACTTCCAAACCTGTTTTATGAAGTCAGCGTTATTGTATACCAAAACCAGACAAAGACATAACAAGAAAATTGCAGACCAATATCCTTGAGGAAATATAGACGCAAAAATCCTCAATAAAATATTAGCAAACCAAACAAAACATCAGAAAAATTATTCGCCACAATCAAGTATGTTTTATTCCAGTGATGTAAGGATGGCTCAATACGCACAAATTAGCGTGTTACATCCCACTAAGAAGAGGTCGTATAAAATCTACTTGAGAATCTCAGTTCTTACAGAAAAAGCACCAGACAAAATACAACATCCATTTCTGATAAAAACCCTCCATGAGGTGGCTTTGCAGGGAACATACATCAACACAATAAAGGTTATACGTGAAAAATCCACAGCTAACACCATGCTCAATGGTGAAAAACAAAAGCTTTTCCTCTGAGATTAGGAATAAGACAAAGATGTCCACTTTCACAACTTTTTTTTTAATATAGTACTGGAAGCCCTAGCTGCAACAATGAGCTAAGAAATAAAAGACATCCAAATTGATAAAACTGTCAGATTGAAGATGACGTGATATCATATATGGACCCAAATACATCACCCAAAAAAACCCTGTTAGAACTAAAAAATTTAGTAGAGTTGCAGGATACAAAATCAACAAACTAAAAAATTAGCATTTCTATTCAATAATAATGATGAGAGAACAATTATGAAAATATTGTCATTTACGATCACATCAAAGAGAATAAAACACTAGTATTAAATTTAACTGAGGTGAAAAACAAGTACACTGACTACTAAAAGACATTAATGAAACTGAAGATGACATAAGTAGATGGAAAGATATTCTATGCTCATCAATTAAAAGAATATTGTGAAAATGTGCATATTACTGAAAGCAACACACAGATTCATTGCAATCTCTATCAATGCTCCAGTGGCATTTTTCACAGGAATAGAACAGTCATACCATTTGTATGGAGCAAAAAAAGAACCCAAATAGACCCAGCAACCTTAAGAACGAGGCTAGAGGCAGCACACTTCCTGATGTCAAACTATACTACAAAACTATATTTATCAAAAGAAAATGATATTGGCATAGACACATAGATTAATGAGACAGAATAGAGAGCCCCTAAAATAAACCTAGTCATATAGAGTCAATGAACTTACGACAGAACATCAAGAATATACAATGGGAAAGTGATAGTCTCTTCAATAAATGGTGCTGGGAAAACTTGACAGCCACATGGAAAAGAATAGCTGTTATACATCATACATAAAAATTAACTCAAAATCTATTAAAGACTAAATATAAGGCCTGAAACCAAAATATTCATAAAAGGAGTTTTAGGGGGTAAGCTTCTTGACATCAGCTTTGGTAATGATTATTTGATTTGACACCAAAAAGCAAACAAACTGGGGCTACATCAAACTAAAAAATTTCTGCACAGCAAAAGAAACCATCAACAACGTGAAAAGGCAACTTACAAAATAGAAGAAAATGTTTGCAAACCACATGTCTGATAAAGGGTTAATATCCAAAGGGACAAAAACAAAACACAAGCAACTCAATAGCAAAAACAAACAATCTGAATAAAAGTGGGCAGAGAAACTGAATAGACATTTTCCCAAAGAGGTACAAATGGCCAATGGGTACATTAAAATGTGCTTGCGTCACTAATCATCAGGGACATGTGAATCAAATCCCCAGTGAAATATCACCTCATACATGTTAGAATGACTATTATCAAAAAGACAGGAGAGAACTACTGTTGGCAGAAATGTGGTGAAAAGAAAACACTTGTGTCTTGTTGGTGGGAATTGAAACGGGTGCAGCCACTATGGAAATCGATATGGGGGTCTCTCAAAGAAACAGAACTATATAGTGTAGCAATTCTACTTCTGAGTATTTATCCACAAAAATAAAAACAACCACCACTAACTCTGAAAGACAGATGCACCTGCATGTTGATCACAGCATTATTTACAATAGCCAACACAAGAAAGCACCTAAGTGTCGATCTGAGGATGAGTGGAAAAAGAAAATGTGGTGCATACATACACATACTCACACATACATATATACATATACACACATACACTCTCATATTATATTATTTGGCCACAAAAAGAGGAAATCTTTCTATTTGTAACAACATGAATGAATCTTGAGTGCATTATGCTAACTGAAATAATTCAAACAGACAAATAGCATATAACTTCAATAATATATGGAATCTCAAAAAAAAAAATTCATAGATACAGGGAACAAATTGGTGGTTGTCAGAGGTAGGGGTTGGGAATGGGAATAACAGGTGGATTTCAAGAGGTAAAAACGTCCAGTTATAAAAGAAGTCACAGGATATACAATGTACATCATGGTGAAGAGACAGACCTTAAAAGCTCATCACGAGAAAAATAATTATAACTATGCAGAGTGATAAGTAACTAGATTTATTGTGATTATTATTTCACACTATATACACACAGTGAATTATGTTGTACAGCTGAAAGAAATAAAATGTTATATATTAGATCTCAAAATTTTCATTTAAAATAAATTAAAAATAACACCTAGCAATAAATTTAACCAAAGAAGTAAAATATCTGTCCATATAAAAACTGTATAATGACAAAAAATTGAAGACTCAAATAAATGGTAAGATATTCTGTGCTCATGGATTGGGAGAATTAATATTAAAATGTTCACACAATCCAAAGTGATCCACAGATTCAATGCAACGCCTATCAAAATTCCAATAACTTTTTCACAGAAATAAAACAAGCAATCCTAAAATTTGTATGGATCCACAAAAGACCCAAAATATCAGCCAAAGCAGTCTCAAGAAAGAAGAAAGTGAAAGCATCAAACTACCAGATTTCAGACTATATTACAGAAGTATATTCATCAAAACAGTATGATATTGACATAAAATCAGACATATAGATAGCCCATAAAGAAGTCCATTCATATATGGCCAATAAATTGATGAGAATGAGGCCAAGAATATCAGTGATAGAGGCTAGTCTCCTCAATAAATGGTGCTGGAAAAACTGGACAGCCACCTGCTGAAGATTGAAATTAGACACCTGCCTATCACTATACATAGAAATCAACTCAAAATTAAAGACCTGAATATAAGACTTGAAGCCTTAGAACTCCTTCTAGATCACTAAAATCAAAGCCAAAAAGCAAAAACACACACGTTGAACTACATCAAACTAGAAAAGCTTCTGCACGGCAATGGAAATCATCTTCAAAAAGGAAAGGGCAACCTATTAAATGAAGGAAATATTTACAAATAATACATCTGATAGTTTAATATTCAAAATATATTTTATTTTTAAAAAAGATTAATTTGAAAGAGAAAAAGAGAACACAAGGCAGGGAAAGGCAGAGGGAGAGGGAGAATCAGACTCCCTGTTGAGCAGGGCTCATGATCCCAGGACCCTGAGATCATGACCTGAGCTGAAGGTAGATGCTTAACTGACTGAGCCACCAGGCACCCCTAATATTAAAAATATATAAAGATGACATATACTCATAGCAAAAAAAAAAAAAAAAATCCAAGTGAAAAATAGAGGAACTAATTAGACTTGTTTTCTAGGCCAGCAGTTACTGGAAAAATTACCTCCCTTGTACTTGTTCAACATCACTTATCAGTGATTTGCAAATCAAAATCACAATGAGATATCTGTTTACTTCTTAGAATGGCTGTCATAAAAAAGATAACATTTGCAAGTCAATCAACACTATGCATCACACAATAAAAGATAAAAATCATATGATCCTTTCAATAGACACAGAAAAAGCATTTGACAAAGTACAACATCCATTCCTGATAAAAGCCCTCAACAAGTAGATTTAGAGGGAACATACCTCAACATAATAAAGGCCATATATGAAAACAGCAAACATCATACTTAATGGGGATAAACTGAGAGCTTTTCCCCTACCGTCAGGAACAAGACAAGGATGTCCACTCTCATCACCTTTATTCAACATAGCACTGGAAGTCCTAGCCACAGCAATCAGACAACAAAAAGAAATAAAAATAATCCAAATCTGTAAGGAAGAAGTAAAACTTTCATTATTGGCAGATGACACACTACATATACAAAACTCTAAAGACTCCACCAAAAAACTACTAGAACAGATAAATGAATTCAGTAAAGTCATGGGATACAAAATCAATGGGCATAAATCTGTTGCATTTCTATGTAACAACAATGAAGTGGCAAATGAGAAATTTTAAAAAATACCATTTACAATTGCACCCAAAATATTAAGATACCTAGGAATAAACCTAACCAGAGAGGTGAAAGACCTGCCCTCTGAAAACCATAAAACACTGATGAAAGAAATTGAAGATGACAAAGAAATGGAAAGACATCCCATGCTCATGGATTGCAAGAACAAATATTGTTAAAATGTCTATACTACCCAAATCCGTCTACGGATTTAATACAATGCCTACCTTTTTCACAAAACTAGAACAAACAACCCTAAAATTTATATGGAACCATAAAAGACCCTGAATAGCCAAAACAATTCTGAAAAAGAAAAGCAAAACTGGAAGTATCACCATTCCACACTTGAAATTATATTACAAAGCTGTAGTGATCAAGACAGTATGGTACTGGCACAAAAACAGACACAGATCAGTGGATAATTGGAAACCCAGGAATAAAAGCACAATTATATGGTAAATTAATTTTTGATAAAGTAGGAAAGAATATCCAGTGGGAAAAATGTGGTCTCTTCAACAAATGGTGGGGGGAAAACTGAACAGCAACATGCAAAAGAATGAAACTGGACAACTTTCTTACATCATATACAAAAGTAAACTCAAAATGGATTAAAGACTTAAATGTGAGACCTGAAACCATAAGAATCAGAAGGGAGTACAGGCAGTAATGTCTTTGACATGGGTTGTTGCAACATTTTTCTAGGTATGTCTCCTGAGGCAAGGGAAACAAAAGCACAAATAAACTATTGGAACTACACTAAAAAAAAAAAAAAAGCTTCTGCACAATAAAGGCAACAATCAGTAAGACTAAAAGGCAACCTACAGAATGGGAGAAGATATTTGCAAATGACATATCCAATAAAGGGTTAGTATCCAAAATATATAAAGAACTGATAAATCTCAACTCCCCAAACACAAATAACACAATTGAAAGATGGGCAGAAGAAGACATCCAGATGGCCAACAGACACATGAAAAGATGCTCAACATCACTCATCATTGGTTAAACGCAAATCAAAATTACAATGAAATACCACCTCATACTTGTCAGAATGGCTAAAACCAAAAACAGAATAAGTTTTGCTGAGGATGTGGAGAAAAGGAACCTCTGTGCACTGTTAATGGGAATGCAAACTGGTCTAGGCACTGTAGAAGACAGTATGGAGTTTCCTCAAAAAGTTAAAAATAGAAGTACCCTACAATTCAGATATTATACTACTGGGAATTTACCCCCCAAATACAAAAACACTAATTTGAAGGGATGCATGCACCCCTATATTTATAGCAGCATTATTTACAATAGCCAAAATATGGAAGCAGCCCATGTCCATCAATAGATGAACAGATAAAGAAAAGGTGGTACATATATAGAATGGGGTACCTATATAGAATGACATATATTCAGTCAAAAAGAATGAAATCTTACCATTTTCAACAGCATGGTTGGAGCTAGTGTAACACTAGATAAGTCAGAGAAAAACAAATACCATATGGCTTCACTCACACGTGGAATTGAAGAAACAACAACAAAAATAAGCAAAGAAAAAAAGAGAGAGAAAAACCAAGGAACAGACTCAGAACTATAGAGAACAAACTGATGGTCACCAGAGGGGAGGTGTTGGGAAATGGGTAAAATATGTGATGGAGATTAAAGGATACACTTATCATGGTGAGCACTGAGTAATGTATAGAACTGTTGAATCACTATATTGTACACCTGAAACTAATATAACACTGTATGTTAACCATAGTGGAATTAAGATAAAAAAAATAAAAGAAAGAAGTACAAAGGTTTACAAGATACCACACAAGAAATTATATGCCAACAAAGGGGACCTAGAGGAAATCAATAAATTCTTAGAAACATATAATATTACAAACTGAATCAGAAACAAATAAAAAATATGGACAGATTGATTTCTTATAACAAAACTGAGTCAGTAACCAAAAAGCTTTCAACAAACAAAACTCCAGGAGTAATAGATTTAGGTATATTTTATGAAACATTTGGACAAGAGTTAATATCTGTTCTTCTCAAACTTAAAAAAAAAAAGTAGATGAAGGAGTACTTCCAAATTCATTCCACAAGGCCAGCATTACCCTGACACCAAATGTACATAAAGGCAAAAATTAGTGAACTGAGTTCAACATTACTTGAAAAACATAATTTACACAATCAAGCAGGATTTATTCCAGGGATGCAAGGATGGCTTAACATCACCAAATCAATCAACATGGTATACCACATTAACAAAATGAAGGGTAAAAATGTGTGATCAGATCAAGAGATGGAGCAAAAGCATTTGACAAAATTCAACATACATTCATGGTAAAAAAAAAAAAAAAACATCAAAAAAAAAAAAAAAACCAAAAAACAATCTCTCAATGAAGAGTATAGAGGGAACATACATTAAAATGTTAAAGGCCAATATAACAAATCCAAAGCCAACAATGGATAATAGTGAAAAGCCAAAAGCTTTTTCTTTAAGATGGGAGCAAGACAAGGATGCCCACTATCACCATTTTTACTCAACATAATATCGGAAGTCTTAGCCACAGCAATCAGGCAAGAAACAGAAATAAGAGACATCCAAATTGGTAAGGAAGAAGTAAATCTCTCACTATCAACAGATTACATGGTTCTATATATAGAAAACCCTAAGACTTCATAAAGAAAAAAACTATTAGAAAAAAATAAATACATTTAGTAAAGTAGGAGATACAAAGTTAATATATAGAAATCAGTTATGTTTTTATATTAATAAATGAAGAAAGTAACATGAAGAAAAAAATCCAATTTATAATTGCATTAAGAATAAAATATCTAGGAATTAATTTAACCAGTGAGAGATCTGTAAATTAACAATGATAAAACATTGATGAATGAAATTGAAGATGACCTAAATAAATTGAAAGGTATACCATGAACCTGAATTGGAAGAATATACTTACATTGCCCATATTACATTGTCCATATTATAATTCCTATCAAAATACCAACATTTTTTTCCCAACAGCATTTTTCATAGAATTGGAATATTCCAAAATTTGTATGTATGCACAAAAGAGCCTGAACGAAAAACAAAAATGAAAGTATCACAGAGTTCAAGCTAAGCTACAAAGCTATAGTATTCAAAACAGCATGGTACTGGCACAAAAATAGATACACAGATCAACAGTACAGAAGACAGAGCCCAGAAATAAACTCACACTTTTCCAGCAATTTAATCTAGGACAAAGAAGGCAAAAACATACAATGGGCAAAATACAGTTTCTTCAATAAATGGTGTTGGGAAACCTGGAGAGTTCTATGCATAAGAATAAAAGTAGATCGCTTTCTCACACCGTACACAAAAATAAACTCAAAACGGATTAAAGACCTAAATGTAAGATTCTTATCATAAAATTCCTAAATGAAAAGGCAAAGGAATAAAACCAAAATAAACAATTGAGACTACATCAAACTAAAAAGTCTTTTCACAGTGAAGGAAACCATCAACAAATTGAAAAGGCAAGTACTGACCAAGAAAAGATACTTGCAAATGATATATCCGATAACAGGTGAATTTCCAAAATATATAAGGATTTCATACAACAACACCAAAAGACAAACAATCTGATTTTAAAATGGGCAGAGGACATGAATAAACACTTTTTACAAAGATAGGTGGATATGCCAACAGACACATGAAAAGATACTCAATATCTGTAATTGTCAAGGAAACGCAAATCAAAACAATAAGGATATATCCTCACTGCTGACAGAATGGCTAGTATCAAAAAGACAAGAAATAAGTATTTCTGAGGATGCACAGAAAAGGAAACCCTCTTGCACTATGGGTAGGAATGGAAATTGTTGCAGTCACTATGAAAATGGTGTGAAAGTCTTAAAAAAATTAAAAATAGAAATAGCTCATGACTCGTTAATTCCACTTCTGGGTATTTACCCAAGGAAAATGAATGCCTTAATTCAAAACTACATGTGCACCCATATGTTTATCGAAGCATTATTTACAACAGCAAAGATACAAAAGGAACATAAGTGTCCATTGACAAATGAATGGATAAAGATGTGGTATATATGTACAATGGAATATTACTCAGCCATAAAATAATGAAGTGTTGGCATTTGCCACACATAGATAGACCTACGCTGTATTGTGCTAAATGATTTAGAGAAAGAAAAATACCATAAGATTTCCCTTATATATAAAATCTGAAAAACAAAATGAATGAACAAAACAAACAGTATCATAATACAGAGAACAAACTTGTGGTTGTCAGAGGGTGGGGGTGCGGGATGGGCAAAACAAGTAAAGGGGTTTAAGAGGCACAATATTGCAGTTATAAAAAATAAGTCATGGAGATATAAAATACAGCAATGGGAATATAGTCAATATTAGGTAATAATTTTGTATGGTAATGGATGGTAACTAAACTGTGGTGATTGTTTCATAATGTAAGTTTAAATCACTATGTTGTACATGTAAAATTAATATATTGTCTGTCAACTATACTTCAATTTTTTACAAAGCCAGTATGTTATTGGCATAAAAGTCAACACATGAACCAATGGAACAAAATAGTCCAGAAATAAACCCATGCTTTCCCAATCAACTAATATTTGACAAAAGAATCAAGGACATTCAGTGGGGAAAGGATAGTCTTTTCAACACATGATGTTTGGAAAACTAGAGAATATATGCAAAAGAAAAATGAAATTGGACCCCTAATTCATTCCACTCACATAAATTAACTCAGATGGATTAAAAACAAAAACATGAGACCTGATGCTGCAAAATTTCTAGAAAAATACAGAGGAAGAAGTTCCTTGACATTGGTTTGGGCAACAGTTTCTTGAATATGATACCAAAAGCACAAACAATGAAAGCAAAAATCAGTAAGTGGTCTATAATAAACTAAAAAACTTATTCATACTGATGGCACCAACATGGCAACTTGGTCATTTCTGATTTCACTTCCCCTAAGAAGGATAAATAACTATTAATGGACAAGACACAAATGAGAAAATTTTAGAACATGTGGTGAGGTAAAAGCACCCCTTGAACCACTGAGTCCAAGACAGATTCCATTAGAAGGTTAAGAGGGGCAGCTACTTGGCTGCCCTCATTTCCCCACCCATGCTGGTGTGGCATGTCACACGGAGGTATCCACTGAGCTTATGGTTCCTACAAATAGGAAAATAGAGCCTATAATGAACATTCAGGTGCCCCATCATTGTGAGTCACTTCTTGAGAACCCCCAACTCCAGTTTTGTCCCACAGGGATTGTGTGGGAATCTGCATGGCTGGACCACTGAGAATCTGATGATGAAAAAAGGGCAAGAAGCTTGTAGCCACCAGCACTTGGATCTTGGCTGACTGAGTTCCTACCTGCAGTGGCCAAGTAGTAGTGCTAACCAACATTTTTGCTCATCTGCACAGTGGCACAGTCTGACCAGAGAACTCAATGTAGTACAGGTATGCCTAATTCACAACCTCAAATGAAGAGGTTTTCTAGCCCTGGAATCTGGTCTCCCCATGACCAGGCAGGAGAGCTGAATTATAGACTGGCCCACTCCTGAATGTAGCTCCCAGCCCCACCTGACTAGAAAGGCTGTACAGAACACCTGAAACCTGGGTAGCTCAGCAACACTAGAGCAAGGAGTACTACCCTACAGTTGATCAGCTCTGCTTGCAATGCCAGTGGCACCATACAGCAAGGGAACCTGAGGAATAGATCAGCCTGAGCACAAAGAGCCTTTCCAGGGGCACCTGGGTGGCTCATTCGGTTGAGTGTCTGCTTTCAGCTCAGGTCATAATCTCAGGGTCCTAGGATCGAGTCCTGCATCGGGCTCCCTGCTTAGTGGGGAGCCTGCTTCTCCCTCTCCCTGCCTGCTTGTGCTCTCTCTCTCACACACTCTCTCAAATAAATAAAATCTTAAAAAAAAAAAGTCTTTCCAGGCTTTGAGTGATTCCTCCACCCCATCTAGGCAGGGAAGCTGATTCATTGCCACACCCCACCCACTAATGAGTTTCATTTCCAGCCCCTTCCTGACCAGAAAGCCTGACTAGAAACACTCAGGAAGGTACTTGGAGCTAGTCCCCCCATTCCATCCACTTGGGTAAGGGAGCTAATTCAGAATGTCCTGACTGATAAGAAATGCCGGCCAGAACGCCTAAAAGCTATGTAGCACAGCATCACTCCAGGATGCAGACTGATCACCCACGGAGCAAAGCCCATGGCTCCATTTGGCCAGGGAACTTGGGGAGCAGGTCAGCTTGAGTCAAGACCATGAAGAAAGACCTTTTGTAGGCTTGTTGGTTCCCCAGCTTCACTCATGCAGGAGCTAATTAACAACCCTACCCTCTGTTTGGTGTAGCTCTTGGTCCCTCCTGACCAGAAAGCTTGGCCAATCACGTGGAAGCTGTGTAACTCAACAATGCTTAAGCAGAGAGAACAGCACTTAGATGTGATTACAGAGAAAGGTCAGTGACACTGTTTAGTCAGGGGACTTGGGATGTCAAGACCACAAATAAAGAGACTTTCTGGCCTGGCATATAGTTTTTCCATTCCTCCCAGGTAGGGAGACTAATTAGTAGTCCTGCCTATGCTGAATATAGCCTTCGGCCTGCCCAACCAGGGAACCTAAACAGAGCACAAAGGAAGCTGCATAGATGACCCAGAGCCCTGCTTGTGGCACTGGAGCAGAGTTCACTGCCCATGGCTTTCCCTGTCTGCAGAACAAAACCAATCCCCCCATCTGGCTGTGATGTTCAGTGCATAGTCTTGCCTGATTCAGGAGCTTCAAACAATGGGCCATGCTGACCCTGGGGCCTGTCCTGCTGACCTACCAGGGCAAGGAAGATCATTCATGGACCCACATAATGCTGAGTATAGTACTCAGTCCTGATCATCTAGGAAGCCTGACCAGAAAACCCAGGCAACTGAGAAGCCCATCCTAAACCTTGCTTGGGCAGAGAACCAAGCCAGCAGTCCTATCTGATTATTCCCAGTCATTGGCACCCTTCTTTCACCTCAGAGCTCAGGCAGTGGTCCCACCCAAATATAAACCCTTTAGCAAGCTCCACCTGCCCAAAGATGTTACCAGCAGACATGTTCAGAAATCCAAACTGAGCTGACTGCTCAGAACTCTCTGCCAAAGCAGAATTGTGAATTCTGAAAGAGGAGACTGCTTATTCAAATGTGTAGATACCAACATAAGGAATCCAAGACCATGAAAAATCTGGTAAACATGACACTTCCAAAGAAAACTACTAAAGCTCCAATAACTGAGGAGGAGATCCATAAGCTGTCAGAGAAATAATTTAGAGTAATATTTTTAAAGAAATTTAGTGAACTAGAAGAGCACACAGACAACTAACTGAAATCAGGAAAACAATGAATGAAAAAAGGAGAACTTCAACAAAGAAATGGAAACTACCAAAAACAGAAGGATAAAAAGAAAACAGAAGTCTTAGAGCTAAAAAGTACATTGACTAAAGAATTCAATAGAGAAAGGGGGCGGGGAAGGAATCCGATAGAGAGCTTCAAAACACACTTGTCCATGTAGAAGAATCAATGATCTCTAAGATGGAATATTTGAAATTATCATAGAAAAGAAAAACAACGAAGAAAGCCTATTGGACTTACAAAACAGAATGAAAAGAAACAGTATGCATATTATGAAAATTCTAAAGGAAAGAAGAGGGACAGAAAGTATTTTTAAAGCAATAGTGGTTGAAAACTTCCCAAACCGTGGGAGAAATAAATATCCAGCTCTAAAAGGTTTAACTGAATTCAAATAGGTTGAACCTGATTAGGGCTACATTGAAGCATAATATAATTAAATTGTCAAGAGGCAAATACAAAGAATTTTGAAAGTAAGAAAAGAGAAAAGTTACAAACAAAAGAATTTCCATAGAACTGTTGGTGGATTTCTCAACAAAACTTCTCAGGTCAGAAGAGAATGGGATGATATATTTAAAATATTGAAAGTAAAAAAGTAATAGTCAACTGATAATTCTATATCTGGTGAAGCAGCCCTTCAGAAATGAAGTACAGATAAAGCCTTTTGTGAAGAAACAAAAGCTGAGGGGTTTATCACCTGTAGACCTGCCTTATCAGAATTTCTAAAGTTGAGTTCTTTAACTGGTAGTAAAAAGATAATAATTAACATCATAAAAACATAAAAAAAAGATTTTGTAAAACTCCCTGGTAATGGTAAATATAATCAAAGTTAGATTCTATAATATGGTAATGGTGTTGTGTAATTAATTCACTTACAACTGTAGCTTAAAAGTTAAAAAACAAATGTAGCAAAAATAACCATAACAATAATCTGTTATTGAGTACACAATATTAAAAAAAATTGTAAGCTGTAACATCAATAACCTAAAATGGAGGGGGAGAAGTGTAAATTTTAAAAACGATTTTGCAGTTGTTATTAGTTCAAAATATGGTGTTATACTTTAAAGATATTTTATATAAACTTGATGGTAATTGTGAGAACAGAAAACATATATGGATCTGTGACCCTGGTTCCTGGCACAGAGCTCCCAGAACCCTTTAATACCCTATGTGGTAACAGTACTAGAAGCATTTTTTGCTCTAATAGTTGGTCTGTGACCCCAGTTCCTAACAGAGGAGTCCTGAACTCTTGTAATTTCATAGGTGATAAGAATGTTTTTTGTCCTACTGAGGCAATTTTGGGTGGGTTTCTGGATGACTCCCAGATAATGCCTGGTTACTGGAAAAAAACAAGCCATGATTAGAAGCTAGGTTTTTTTTAATCCTATTCTCCCCACTCCAATTATCTTGAGAAGGAAGAAGAGCGATGAATGAAGTTAATGATCAATCATGCTTATGTGATAAAGTCTCCATAAAAAATTGAGTAGAATGGAAAGCAGAGAGCTTTCAGTTTGGTGAACACAGGCGCTCCAGGCAGATGATGCTCCCTAACTGCACAAGGACAGAAGCTCCTGTGCTCATGACTCTGACAGATTTTGTCCTGCATATATCCTCATCCGGCTGTTCATCTGGATCCTTTGATTTATCCTCTAATAAACTGATAAGTGCATTTCCCTGAGTTTCTGTGAGCGGCTTTAGCTGATTAATCAAACCAAAGGAGGGATCATGGGAGCCCCAGATTGATAGCCACACACACATCGATAGACAGACAGCAGTTATGGGTAACCCGGCGGCCTACACTGGTAATTGGCATCTCAAGTGGGCTTGGAGCATTTTCATGGGTCTGAGACCTTAACTTGTGGAATGTGACACTATCTCTAGGTAGACAGTGTCAGAATTGATTTCAATTGTAGAGTACTCAGCTGATGTTACAGATAATTTCTTGATAGATGTTTGTAATTGGGCCTTAGAATCATTCCAGTAACCACAAAAGAAAAACACGTAGTGATTACACAAAACCTAATAAAGAAGTAAAGCCTACCAATACCAAAAGACATCAAAACACAAAGACAGTTGGATGTGAAACAAAGCACAATGAATCTACAAAATGGTCAGGAAACAATTAAAAACGGCAATATTGGGGTGCCTAAGTGGCTCGGTCAGTTGAGTCTGCTTTTGGCTCAGGTCATGATCCAGGGTCCTAGATCAAGCCCCACATCAGGCTCACTCCTCAGCAGGAAGTCTGCTCCTTTCTCTCCCTCCCGCCCCTCCCCCTGGCTCATGTTCTCTCACACTCATTCTCTCTCAAATGAATAAATAACATCTTTAAAAAATTAGCAAGTTTTTACCTACCCATAAATACTTTAAATATAAACGGATTAAATTCTTCCAAAGAAATGGCTGAATGGATTTAAAAAAACAATTAATAAAACCAATATGTTGCTTACAAAAGATTCACTTTAGCTTTAAAGACACACACACACACACACACACACACACACACACACACACACACACAGTAAAGGGATAGAAAAAGAGATTTCAAGGAAATGGCAACAAAAACAGCAGGGATAGTTACAATTATACCAGACAAAATAGTCTTTAAACTAAAAATGGTAAAAAAGACAAAGAAGGTCATAATAATAAGCAGGTCAATTTATCAAGAATATAGAACAATTGTAAATATTTATGCACCCAGTGAAATATATAAAGCAAAAACTAAGAGCTAAAAGGAGAAATAAACAGCAATACCATACTAAATAATTAAGAATAGGATATTAAAGTCCCCAACAATTAATAGACAGGGAATCGATAATGTAACAGATGTGAATAATACTATAGACCAAATGAACCTAAGAGGCCTATAAGGAGCATTCTAACACCAGCAGATACATTCTTTTCAAGGCACATGGAATATATTCTAGAATAGACCATATGTTATGCCACAAAACAAGACTTAAACTAAAAAAGATTAAATCATACCATGTCATTCTCTGACCACAATGGTATGAAACTCAAAATCAGTGACAGGAAGAAAACTGGAAGATTCATATAGACATGGAAATTAAATAACACTCTCCTGACAGCCAATATATCAAAGAAGAAACTGAAGGGGTGTTAAAAAAGTGTCTTGAGACAAGCCAAAATGGAAACAAAACATACCAAACCTAATGGTAGCAGCAAAAGCAGTTCTGAGATGTTCATAGCATATAAGTTCATCGCAATAAACACCTACATTAAGAAACAAGAAAAGTCTCAAATAAACAAAGTAACTCTATACCTCAAGGAATCAGAAAAAAAGATAAATTAAGCCCAAGGTTAGCAGAAGGAGAGAAATAATAGAGGAGACCAGCAATAGAGGAAAATAATAGAAAAGATTAACCAAACTAACAGTCAATTCTTTGAAGACACAACTGACAAAGTTTTAGATAAACTAAAAAAAGGACCCAAATCAACAATTATAAATGAAAAAACAGACATTATAACTGATACCACACATATAAAAAGATAACACGAACAACAATATGTCAACAAACTGGACAACCTGAAAGTACAAAAAGTTTTCAAAACATGCAACCTTCAAGACTGAATCAGAAAGAAACAGAAAATCTCAGCAAGTCATTAATAGCCAGGAGACTGAATCTATAATCAAAAAATTTCCCAAGGAAGAAAAGTCCAGAACAACATGGCTTCACTGGTGAATTTTATCAAATATTTAAAGAATAATAAATACCAATCCTTCTCAAACTCTTCCCAAAAAATTAAAAAAAAAATTAGGAAAAGCTTCAGAACTCATTTTACATGGCCAGAACTACCCTGATATCAAAGCCAGAAAAGGATACTACAAATAAACTATAAGTCAATATCCCTAATGAATATCAATGCAAATATGCTCAACATATTGCTAGTTAACTGAATTCAGCAGCACATTAAAAGAATCATTTACCAAAATCAAGTGAGATTTATCCATGGAATGCAAGGACACAAATTAATCAACATGATACATCACATTAATAGAATGAAAGAAGAAAAGATCATGTGATCATCTCAATAAATGCCAAAAATATTGACAAAATTTAACATCCATTTGTGGTAACAAGTCTTAACAAGTTAGGTATAGGAAGAACATTTCTCAACACAATAGAAGCCATATATGGCTTCATACATATACTTACATACTACAGCTAACATACTTAAAGGTTAAAGTTGTAAAGCTTTTTCTGTAAAAACAGGAATGAGAAAAATGAACTCATTCTCACCACTCCTATTCAACATAGTACTGGAAGTCCCAGACTTCAAGCAAGAAAAATAAATAAAAGGCATTAGAGTTGGAAAGGAAGAAGTAAAACTGTCTCTATTTACAGATAACATAACTTTACATATAGAAAATCTGAAAGTCTCCATCAGAAAAAAACCTGTTAGATCTAATTGACAAATTCAATAAAGTTGCAGGGCAAAATTAAAATAAAATTATCTACAAATCAGTAGTGTATAATAATTCACTAACAATGAATTATCTAAAAAAACAAAGAAAAAAGATCCTCTTTACAAAAGCATCAAAAGTAAAATACTTAAAAATAAATTTAACCAAGGAGATAGAAAGGCCTGGAAAGACACATCTCCATAACGGGTCTTTGAAAACCAGTGGGGATTATCTTTGGGAGCTTTAAAAATCAGCAGGCTTAACTCTGGGAGTGCTGGAGGGTAATAGGAAATTGAATTTCCACCCTTAGAGAGGCAGCATAATAAATAACTTGGCCAGAGACACAGCACAGAAGCAGCAGTTTGAAAAGTACCTGGGCTATCTGTGGAGAAGATTTATTGACTAATTTAAGAACATGTGCTAGAGGGGCAGTGATCTTCTGGAGATTCCTCCTAGAACAAAAGTGTTGGTGGATACCATTTTTCTTCTTTCCCCCAGCCTATTTCCCAGATAGCTGGACACTTGTGGGAGCCAGCACTAACACTCTTCATCTCCTAGCACTGCCTGGCCTATTCCAGTGTTCCACCATGGAGTCATCCCATTCAATCTGCCTGACTTATGGCAGGGCACATGGAGCCCACACAGGGGATAGCCCTGAAATGCCTGATTCTGGTGACCATAGAGGGATTGTGCTACCGGGCACCATAGAGTCCCTTCTGGAAAATGCCACTACTTTCAAGACCAGGAGATGTAGCTGACCTACCTAATATTCAGAAACAAAAAGAGAATTAGATAAAATGAGAAAGAGGAATATGTCCCATATGAAACAAAATGAAATCACCATAAAAGAGCTAAGTGAAATGGAGATAAATTTTGTATGTCTGATAAAGAATTCAAAGTAATGGAACAAACTGATGTTTACCAGAGGGGATGTGGGTGGGGATGGGTGAAATAGATGAAGTTTAAGGGTACACTTATCATGATAAAAAAAAATAATTAAAAAACCAGAAATTAATGGTCAGATATTAGACTTGAAAAAAGAATGGATGATCTCAGTGAGAATTTCAACAAAGAGAAAATATAAAAAAGAACCAATTAGAGCTGAAGAGTTCAATAACTGAAGTAAAAAAAATACACACTAGAGGGAATCAACGGCAGATTAGAAAATACTGAAAATGCATCAGCAATCTGGAAGACAGGGTAATGGAAAGCAATAAAGCTGAGTAGTAAAAGAAAAAATAAAAAACAAGAATAGGATAAGGGAACTCAGTGACACCATCAAGTGTAATAACATTTGCATTATAGAGATCCCAGAAGGAAAAGCAAGAGAGAGAAGGGGGCAGAAATGTTATTTGAAGAAATAATAGCTGAAAACTTCCTAAATCTGGGGAAAGAAACACTGAAGCCTAGGAATCACAGAGAACCCCAAACAAGATGAACCCAAGAAGGTCCATATCAAGATACATAATAACTAAAAAGGCCAAAAAAAAAAAAAAAGATAAAAAGAAAATTTGAAAAGCAGCAAGAGAAGAGAAAACCATTACATACAAGGGAAAGCCCATAAGGTTATCAGCTGATTATTCAGCAGAAAATTTGCAAGCCAAAGGGAGTGGCATGATATATTCAAGGCGCTGAAAGGGGGAAAACAAAAAAACAAAAAAACGATGTGGCAAGTTTACCATTCAGAATAGAAGGAGAGATAGAGTTTTCTGGACAAATAAAACTTAAGGAGTTCATCATCACTAAACCATCTTTACAATAAATTTTAAAAGGAATTATTTGAGTGGAATGAAAAGGTCATAACTAGAGGAAAGAGAATTATGAAAGAAAAAAATTCACAGGTTAAAACAGACATATAATAAAGGTAGTAGATTAATCACTTAAACAGCCAGTATGGAAGTTAAAACACAAAAATAGTAAAATCAATTATATACACAAAAATCAATCAAGGGGGGGTAGCTGGGTCACTCAGTTGATTAAGTGTCCAACTCTTGGTTTCAGCTCAGGTTGTGATCTCAGGGTAGTGAGCCTGAGCCCCATGTTGGGCTCCAAACTCAGTGTGGAGTCTGCTTGAGATTCTTTCTCCCTCCTCCCTCTCCCTCTGCTCCTCCCCCTGCTCACACTCTCTCTCAAATAAATAAATAAATAAATAAATAAATAAATAAATAAAATCTTAAAAAAAAAGCAAGTCAAAGAATACATATGATAAAAAGACATAAAATATGTTGTATATATTCAACATGGTGGGGGGAGTAAAAATTTAGTGTTTTTAGAATGTATTCAACAGAAGTGACCATCAACTTAATATAGACCGCAATACACGTAAGATATTATATATGAACCAAATGGTAACTACAAATCGAAAGCTTATAATAGATGACAAAAAACAAAAATAATGAAAAAGGAATCCAAGCAAAACACTAAAGAAAAGCATAAAGAAAGGAAGAATAAAGGAACAGAGAAGAACTACAAAAAACACTAGTAAAGAATTAACAAAATGGCAATAAGAACACACCTACTGGTAATTACCTTAAATGTAAATGGACTAAATACACTCATCAAAATCATAGGGATACTGAATGGATGAAGACACAGAAGCCATCTATATTCTGCCTACAAGAGACTCATTTCAGAACTAAAGCACATACCAACTGAAAGTAAAGGGATGGAAAAACATACCATGCAAGTGAAAGTGAAAAAAAGAAAAACCTGGGGTAGCAATACTTATATAAGGCAAAATGGACTGTAAAACAAAGATTGTGGGGTGCCTGGGTGGCTCAGTTCGTTAAGTATCCAACTCTTGATTTCAGCTGAGGTCATGATATCAGGGTGGTGAGATCAAGCCCCATGTAGGGCTCCACACTTGGCATGGAGTCTGCTGGAGACCTTCTCTCTCTCTCTCCCCTCACTTGTGTGTTTTCTTAAAATAAATAAATCTTTAAGAAAATAAATAAAACAAAGATTGTAACAAGAGACACTACTACTTGTAAGAAGGACACTACATAATCATAAAGGGAAAAAACCAACAAGAAGATATAACAATTGTAAATACTTATGTACCCAATATGGGAGCACCCAAATACATAAAGGCAGTAACCAATAGTAGTACAATAATAGGAGACTTTAACATCCCATTTACATCAATGGATAGATCATTCAGACCAAAAAAAAAATAGATCAATGATACCAAGAGCTGGTTCTTGAAAGATAAAATTGATAAACCATTAGCCAGACTCATCAAGAAAAAAAGAGAGCACTCAATTAAAATTGGAAATAAGGAAAAATAACAACTGGCATCACAGAAACACAGAGGATTATAGGAGATATTGTGAAAAATTATATGACAATAAATTGGACAACCTAGAAAAAATGAATAAGTTCCCATAATTCTACAATCTTTCTTCTTCCTTATCAGGAATAAATAGAAAATATGGACAGATTACTAGTAATTAAATTGAAACCTTAATAGAAAAACTCCCAACAAACAGAGTCTAGGACCAGATGGCTTCACAGGTGAATTCTACCAAACATTTAAAGCAGCGTTAATACCTATTGTCAAACTTCAAAAAATATAAAATGAAAGAAAATTTACGAATTCATTCTGCAAGGCCAGCATTACTCTGATACCAAAATTAGAGAAAGACCACAACAACAAAAAATCCAACAGGCCCATATCTCCAGTGAACCCAGAAGCAAAAATTCTCAAGAAAATATTAGCACACCCAATTCAACAATATATATTCACAACAATCATTTATTGCAGGAATGAAAGGGTGGTTTTATATTTGCAAATCAATGTGATACATCACATTAACAAGAGAAAGGATAAAAACCATATGATCGTCTCAATAGATGCAGAAAAGCATTTGACAAAATTCAATATCCATTCATGATAAAAAAAAAAAAACTCTCAACAAAGTGGGTATAAAGGAAAATACTTCAACACAATAAAGGCTGTATATGGAAAAACCCAAAGCGAACATCATACTCAATGGTAAAGTTTGAATACTTTTTAAGATTAGGAACAAGAATGTTCACTCACACCACTTTTATTCAACATAGTATTGGAGGTCCTAACTGCAGCAATCAAACAAGAAATAAAAGGCATCCAAATTGGTAAAAAATAAAAGTGTCACTGTTTGCAGATGACATGATAATATATTTAGAAAACCCCAAAGACTCCATCAAAAATCTACTAAAACTGATAAATGAATTCAGTAAAGTTTCAGGATACAAAATTAATATATAGAAATCTAGAATAGAATAGAATAGAATCATTTCTATACACTATTGAAGTAGCAGAAAGGGAAATTAAGAAAACAGTCTCATTTACAATTGCACCAAAAAGAATACAATACTTAGAAATAACTTTAATTAAGCAGATAAAAGACCTGATACTTTGAAAACTATAAGACATTGTTGAAAGAAATTGAAGACAACACAAATAGAAAGGCATACCATATTTATGGATTGTAAGGACGCTATTAAAATGTCCATACTACAGATTGAAAGCAATCCCTAACAAAATACCAAAAGCATTTTTTTACAGAACTAGAACAAATAATCGTAAGATTTGGATGGAATCACACAACACCTTGAATAGTCAAAGCAATCTTAAGAAGAACAAAACTGGAGGTATCAAAACCCCAGATTTCAAGATATACTACAGAGCTATAGCAATCAAAACGGTATGGTACTGCTACAACAATAGACACATAGATCAACAGAACAGAGAGAGAGCCCCCAGATAAACCCACACCTGTATAGTTAATTACTGTAGGACAAAGGGGGTAGAATATACTAAAGGGAAAAGACAGCCTTTTTGATATATGGTGGTGGGAAAACTGAACAGCTACAAGAAAAGTATGAAAACTGGGTCACTTTCTTACATCACACACAAAAATAAACTCAAAATGGATTGCAGACATAAATGTGAGATCTGAAATCATAAAACTCTTAGAAAAAAACATAGTAATTTTCTGGACTTTACCCTTATCAACATATTTACAGATAGGTCTGAGGCAGGGAGACAAAAGCAAAGTATTGGGATTACACCAAAATTAAAAGCTTTCCACAGTGAAGGAAATGATCAACAAAGTGAAAATGCAACCCACTAAATGGGAGAGGTTCTCTGCAAATGACAGATCTGATAAGGGGTTAATATCCAAAATATATAAAGAAGTTATACAGCTCAATGCCAAAAAATCCCCCCAAATGAACAGAGGACTTGAATAGACATTTTTCCAAAGAAGATGTACAGTTGGCCAACAGGTCCATGAAAAGACGCTCAACATCACTCATCATCAGGGACATGCAAATCAAAACAATGACATGTTACCTCACACCAGTCAGAATGGCTAATATCAAAAAGAAAAGAAATCTAGCCAGCGCTGGTGAAGATATAGAGAAAAAGAAACACACATATGCTGTTGGTGGGAATGTATATTGGTACAGCCATTTTGGAAAATAGGGTGGAGTTTCCTCATAAAATTAAAAATAGAATTACCATGTGATCCAATAATTCCCTACTGGGTTGTCACTCGAAGAACATGAAAACACTAATTCAAAAAGAGACTTATGATATGTATGCCCTACATTTATGGCAGCATTACTTCTAATTGCCAAGATACAGAAGCAACCCAAGTGTCCATCACTAGATGAGTGGATAAAGAAAATGTGGTGTATACACACACACACACACGAATATTAGTCACAAAAAGAATGAGATCTTGCCATTTGCAACAACGCAGATGGACTGGAGGGTATTCTGCTAGGTGAAAAAAGTCAGAGAGAGAAAGAACTATTACATGATCTCACTTCTTAGAATCCAAAAAACCAAAGAAATGAGCAAACAAAAAAACCCAGACCCCCAAACATAGAGAACTGGTGGTCGCCAGGTGAAAGGAGGTGGGAAAATGGGCAAAATAAAGGGGATTAAGAGATAAAAACTTCTGGTTATACAATAAGTCACAGAGATGAAAAGTACAACATAGGATATAGGGTCAATAACATTGTAGTAACTTTCTATGGTGACTACACTTGCTGCGGTGAACCCTGTGTAATGTATAAACTTGTGAGATCAATAGGTTGTACATCTGAAATGAATATCGTATATTAACTATACTTCAATAAAATAAATGGCAGGGATGCCTGGGTGGCTCAGTCAGTAAAGCATCTGCCTTTGGCACAGGTCATGATCCCAGGGTCCTGGGATCAAGCCCCACGTCGGGCTCCTTGCTCAGCAGGGAGCCTGCTTCTCCCTCTCCCTCTGCCACTCCACCTGCTTGTGCTCTCGCTCTGACAAATAAAATCATAAAAAAAATAAATGGCAAAATAAGACAGCATATGCAGACAGTTTAAGGGAAGGGTCTCCTTGAAAACGTAATCTCACCACAACTTTTAGAAAATGAATGACTTTTCACTATTACTAGCTTTCTGCATTAAGAAAATGACATGGTTCAAACTACCAACACCCCCCCCCCACAGATGAATAGATAAATAAGTCATGGTATATACACACAATGAAATATTCAGTCATAAAGAAGAAACTCTTCCCCCGTGGGACAACATAGTTGGAAATTGAGGACATTCTGCTAAATGAAATAAGCCAGACAGAGATAGGCAAATACTTTATGATCTCAACTATATATGAAATCTAAAAAAACCAAAAACCAACCCATAGAAAAACAAATCAGACAACATGGATGGATATTGAGGGCATCACGCTGAGAGAGGAGTCAGAGGAGTAAGAGGAGTGAGAGAGAGAGAGAGAGAGAGAGGAGTGAGAGGAGTCAGAGAGAGAAGGACAAATACTGTTTGAGATCACTTATACGTATAATGTAGAAAAGCTCAAGTCGTAAAAGCAGGGTAGAATGATGGTTAGCAGAGGCTGGGGGTTTGGGGAACTGGGGAAATGTTTCGGGGCAGGAAGTTGCAACTTGTGGATAAATAAGTCCCGGAGATCTAGTGCACAGCATAATGATTATAGACAACAACCCTGTATTATAAATTTCGGACTTGCTAAGCAATGAGATCTTAATAGTTCCTACCACAAATAATAGAAATACATGATATGATAGAGGTGTTATTTATTTCAATGAGTTTGAAATTGATGTGCTACCTGTAATCAAAAGAAAATACACTTTTTTTGGCTTTGTTTGGAATTCTTTACAATGGGCAGAGGTCATTTTTATGAAAACATTTGTTAAGAAACAAGTTATTCTTGTATAACTGGTTAAAAGCAGCCTTCACATCTGGCTGTGATAAACAATGGGGCAGTTTAGAGTTGTACACTGGGATTCAGACACCGCTTCTCCCACTTCCTTGTCGCGAGCTTGTGAACACGTGATTTAGTTTTTTATGCCTCACTGCCCTAAATAAGTGACATTAGCAAATGCATTAAAGAGTGGCATTTAAGTAGTAGAGAGACACATGCATATATAATTAAGTTCTTCTTTGAGGATAATTAATGAAATATAGAACACTCTGACCACTTTGCCCTGATGTCCCTGGATCCAGGCCCTGAAATGCTTGTTTTTTACAAGAGAAAGTAGCATGGAAGGCAGGAGGCGGCGCTTATCTGGTCTCCCTGTTTAGGACCCTGGAAGAGGCCCCCTCTCAGAAAGACCTACTCAGCCTGGAGACAGCTGTGCTGCCTGGGAGGTGAGCACAGTTAGGCCCAGAGAGGCCTGCGGTTGTTTCTGATCCCCCTGAACTCCCATGTGAGGTGGACCCTGGATGGAGGTCCAGAGAACCACTTTGGGGGTTTTCCCAGGGAGGGCTGAAGGACTGAAGGACTCACCTGCAGAGGCTGGGGTGGGTCCCTGGGCCTGCAGACTGGTTGGAGAGCTTTGCAGGGATCTGGCGTCTGAGTTCTGTGAAAGCCCAAGTCAGCCAGGAGGAGATCCAACTCTGGGTAAATGGAGAAACAGAGCAGCTGCCATCAGAGCTGGCTAAGGCTATGCGTGGGGGGCAAGGGGACAGTGCGCTGGAGACCAGACTCGAAAGACCTTTAAAGACCTGACTCTTCCCTGTACTGTAACACACAGCCCTCAGCTCACACACCCGAGGAAGAGAAGTGGGCAAAGGGGACATATTAATTAGGGTTCTCGAGCGAAACAGAACCAATGGGAGATAATTCTCTCTCTCTCATCTCTGTCTCTGTCTACAGTTCGCTAGCTGGAGACCCAGGAGAACCAGCCAGTGGTGTAGTTCTGAGTCTGAAGGTAGGAGAAGACGGATGTCCTGCTTGAAGACAGGCAGAGAAAGAGCAAATATTCTCTTATTCAGTCTTTTTGTTCCAGTCAGGCATTCACTGGATTGGATGAGGCCTGTCCACACTGTGGAGGGCAATCTGCTTTGCCCAGTCTACCGACGGGAAGACCTTAATCTCATCCAGAAACACCCTCACAGACACCCCAGAATAATGTTTCACCAAATCTCTGGGCACCCTGTGGCCCCGTCAAGGTGGCACATAAAATTATCTATCACAGGGAGCCATCAAGAAACAGAAGTTTTCCTAAAAGTGATGGCATATTAGCTGAAGGGAATGTTTACATGGTCAGATTGGACTACGTTTAATCAATATAGTTTTAATTATTTTTCTTTTCATCCCACTAACTACTAAATGAGAGATGGAAGGGAATAGATGAATGCCAAGAAAAAAAAATTTACATCTTCTGGGCATCTTCAGTCACAAATAAAGATACACTACGTGTGGTCACGCCACTAATGTTCTGTAGTCTGTTTTTTCCATACAAACATGTATCACAGACAGCTTTCTGGATTAATATGGATCTCCCTAAAAGTCATTTTAAGTATTTGTTTAGTATTTCATGGTCTATAAATATCACAATACCCAGACTCCTATTGATGGACATTGAGGTTGTTTCTAATTATTCACTCATAGAAAATGCTATGATGAACGTCAACAAGGAGGATTTAAATACGCACAGTTCACCCCCAAAAGCTTTCCAATTCCCAACAGCTGTTTTTGCTATATTACAGAGAAAAATTACTTGTATTTATTCTTCATACAGGAGTATGGTAATAAAAAGAATAGGAATTTGACAAGGAGTTCGTAAATGGCTATGGCGTGCACAGAAACGGGGCCCTGCATGCCCGCCCACTTGTCCCAGCCCAACTAGGACCATAGGGGCAAGATGATGGAGCGTGAGGTGGTGATCATTCATGCCGCTCTGAAAATTCTGTTCGCCTGCCACTCACAGGGTACCAGACTTCCCTGGGCTCTCTTGGTTGCCAGCGGGGAGGCAGAGGGGGTAAGGCTGTGCACGAAGTGTGCCTCTGCTTTCCTACTGAGATGATGAACTGGGGGAGGCAGGAGAAGCTGGGGCCACCTGCAGAATGGCCAGCAGTCCTATCTAAACCATCCAGGGTGCAAGCTGCCACGGGCGAGCTCTGTTTATCGAGAGCCGCGTGTTCTCTACTGCAGGCTACTGCATGGCTTCAATTAGACTTTTTGACTGATGGCCAGTTTAATGAGCCTATTTACAGAGGGTCATTCAACATGGCAATTACACCTATAAATCTATTTGCAGCAGGACTCGAATAACCTTCTGCACATAGCCCTGTATAAAACTGCTGTCTGATTAATTAACATTAATTTCCCTGCCGTCTGGAACCGGCTGCAGTTGGTGTGAATGCTTCCAGCTCCTCTCTGCAGGCCCTGTGTGAATGGCAGGGGTGCCCTGGGTGGGGGGAGCATTTCAGGGGCTGGGGGGTGGGGAAGGCTGGTGGTCATGTAGTTGCTATTCCAAGGAGGTTCTTGGTTTTTCTTCCATCCCTCCGTTCTTTCTCTGGTCCGATTTGATTGATGTTTCGGGGCAGTGTCATATACAGGGGGCAAAACTCAATTAATTGGATATGAAATATTTATAACCCTGCTGTATGTGTCTATCAGAGAAGAGCCCTTAATAGATCTTCTCATTAGTATGAGCCGGTGACTCATTTTTCTGCTTTCACAGTCATTTGGAATTAAAATCCAATTAATCTAATATCCCTGTGAATGTTATTAAATTATTGGGAAAACTGCATTCAGGAGATAGGGTGAGGGGAAGAAGCTGGCCTCATGGGTACTCATTTCCTCTGCAAAGCACACAATGCTGGGGGGACCAGCCCCCTTCCTTTGGGCTCTTTTAGCATTTGGGTTGTGTCTACACTTGGCAAATAAAGCATAGGATTATGAATCAGGGGCTTTTAGCTGCCAATATGGATACTGCCAAAGCTCATACCACCACCACCACCACCACCACCAGAAACCAGTATTCTGAAAAACTGCCAAAGCATTTGCAAGATTATCATTAAGTGAAGAGGTAAGACTTTACACTGTTTGAAGCAGTTCTAGGGTACTCTCTTTAAGGTAGAAGCAGTATTGAGAATGAAGAGTAAATTGGAAGCTCCCAGGGTCTATGCTGTTCTAGAATACTGTGATTTTATGAGTTCTTAATCTGGGTACCTTGTAAAAAAAAAATCAGCAATAACAGTATGATTGCATAGGAATGGCAAGTAGAACAAAAAGACAAAGGCCTCTCCTTGTATTTGGAAAAACAGGTACCATTGTTATCATTAACAAATTCCCATGTCACATGGCATTTTGTTTGTCCAATAGTTCTGGGGGGCGCTTGAAATTTTTGCCTTTTTCGCGAAGGGGGAGAGGAAGAGATGTTACAAGAGGGGTGAGCAGAAAGTTTGCCAGTTGACTGATATTATGAAATTGTGGTGTGTAAGTTGGATGTTGCAAACTCCAAACATTAGTTATGGCTGGGACAGGATCCTAGGCTTTCAAATTCCTCCCTCCTTGCTCCGTCCAGTGCTACAACTGGATAATTGACTGAGTCCTACCACATGCCAGGCACTGTGCCAAGGGTGACAGTGCTGGGTATTGTATACACATATTTATAACCAGAAATGTTCTCCAAAAGATGTGGTGATGAAAAAGAATTGGCCCCCAACTTGAGAAGCTTCTCGATATGAAAATAAATAATTTGAGATATGATGGGTTGAAAGACTTTGCTACAGGAGTGCAGCAAGGAGACCTAGTCAGAGAGAGCTTCCTGGAGGTGGTGAGTGACTGGATATGTTCCCAAGTATTAACAGATTTCTGAGTGTCTTGTTTCCCTCCTATACTATAAATTGAGGGATAGGACTATTTCTTACATTTTCTACTGCATCTCATCTGAAGTAAGCCCTCTGCTAAAGAATATAGTTGATACTTGTTAACATTTGTTGAAGGAAAGATTACCTAGCATTTAATTTCTGTAAAAAAAAAAAAAAAACTTTTCCAAATGTAATTTATTCCATGGTTTTTCATTTCCTCTTGTTCTTAGCTTTCAAAAATGGCTTCTCTGATTATAAATGTCACTGGTGGGAGTGTAAATTCATACAGCCTCTATGGAGGGCAATTATAGCCCTCTCTATTAAAATTTATGAATGTATTTACCCTTCTGACTCAACAATTGCATTTTGGGGAATTATTCTATAGATAAATTTGCACATATGTGAAATTATATATATACAAAATTATTCATTGCATTAATGTTTTTGGTAGTAAAAGATTAGAAACAAACCAGATGTCTGCCATTAAGGGATTAAATAAATTATGGTACATCCATACAACAAAATATTATACAGTTATAAAAGAAAGGAGAATGTTCTCTGTGCACTGATACGAAAAGGTCTTTGAGATAAATTAAGTGAAAATGTAAAGTTCAGAACAGAACATATGGTAGACTACCTTTTGTGTCAAAAGAGGGAGGAAAGAAATTTTCTGATTGTAGAAGTATAAAGATTTTGAGAGAGAAACTAGTTACCTCTGGGAAATGATGTGGGATTAGGCAGAGGTTAAGGAAGGGAAACACTCAACTATAATTTAAAAAAGAAAAAAGATGAGAAATCATTTTTTTCTTTCTTTTTTTTGGTAGTTAAAAATTGTACTTAAAAGTTAACAGACCATAAAGTTGACTCTTAGGGTGTATGGGTCTGTGAATTTTAATGCATGGGGCCATCACAAAACTACCATCAAACTGCTGAATAGTTTTATCCTCCCTCAAAATTCCCTCTGTAGTTACACCCTGGGCCCCCAACAACTGGCGACTTGAACTCGGTTATCCACTGCCATAGTCTCGTCTTTCTGAGAATGTCTGATAAATGGAATATTGCACATAATCTTCTGAGACGGTCTTATTTTACTCACACAAGGCCTTTGAGATTCAAGTTGCTGTGTGTGTAAACAGTTGGGTCCTATGTGTTACTGACTGGTAGTCCAAGGTACGGATGAGCCATAGTTTATCTGTTCACCTGTTGAAAGGCGTTGCGTTATTTCCATTTTTGGCAATTGCAAATGAAGCTGCTATAAGAATTGATGTACGTATTCTCGTAGGAACAGGTTTTCATTTCTGTAGGGTAAGTACCCGGAAGTTGGGTCACTGGGTCGTGTGGCAAGTGAACGTAGACGTTTATGAGAGACTGCCAAACTCTCTTCCCAAGGGGCTGTACTCTTTTCCGTTCCCTGCAATAACGTGGGAGCATTCCAGTTCTTCACATCCTCAACAGTACTTGGTATGGTCAGTATTTTAAATTTTAGCAATTTTCATAGGTCATTGTGGTTTTAGTTTAAATTCTCCTAGTGGACTATGAGGAGCTTATTTGCCATTCTTCTGTCCTTTGCCATTCTTCTTTCTTACATCCTTGGTGAAGGGTCTATTAACTTTTATTATCTATATCTAGAGCTTTTAAACAACGTGAATGCATTAGTTGTTTGAGAGTTAATTTTTAAAAATGGCTGCCTTATCCTCAAGGCCCCAGAGCCTATGTTCCTCTTCGGGAAGAGACTGTGGGCATGGTAAATAACTGCGTAACAACCCAGCTTGTTTCCATTTTGAAAGTGAGAGTGATAATCCTTAATCCACTGACCCAGAGATGCCTCTTGTGGCGAAAGGGAGTGACCAGATTACCTAGGCTTCCCTTGGTCCCACAAAGAGCTAAAACAAAAACAGAAATCTTGGGTTCTGAAACACTGGTCAGGACAAAGACCCCGCGAACGTCCCTGCTTCTGATCATGGTGCCAAATCTTTTGGCAGGAGTGGAGCTTTTGTCCAGATACACGTAGCCATTGTTATGTATATTTGTTTCTGGGTGTTAAATTCACACTTGGCAGAGATTTACCTAAACAAACCAACCTAAAGTTTCACGCTGGCACTAGAAATTTGGAATTACTTTTGGGCGGTCCTGAGGACCCTCTCTGGAGCTATTCTTCCTCTATTTTACTGGTGGGAGCATGGAGTCCTATTTGTCCTACGTCCACTTGGCAGGAAAATCTGTCACCAGCACTTAAATCGGGAGAAAATGAACTCACAGCCTCCCAGTGGCCCAACATCAGTTTAATTCAAATCAGCAAACATTTCGAACTCTTGCTTTATGCCTGGCCTGTGCTAGAAATACCCAAATCGTCTCCGGTCTCAAGAACTCATCCAAAGTAGCATTCATTATAAGGAGCACCATAAGGATGGCCCAGGAGGTATAAAGCCAGCCTCCGTCCTCATTGCACATGTGAGAAAGCAGAGGCCGAGAGAGGGTAGATAATAAAACGTGGGAGAGCTGGGATCGCAGCTCAGGTCTACCGGACTCTCAAGCCCATGTTCTTTCTCATACATTAGTGATTGATTTATTTTGTCATCAAGATTTTTGGGCTTATTCATAAACCTACAACTTGATCTGCCATATTCAGGGGAAATTGAGGCATTACATTTGAAGCCGCTAAAATACAGGATACCTTTAAAAAGTATAGAAGTAAATATCCTCATCCCCCTTGGAATAAATTTTAGTGAATTAAGTCTCAATATCTTTAAATTAAAAACCATAAGCCTATCACACTAAGGCCATAAATCAAACCAATCCTAAGTGGCTAAGCGGCTTCCCACAGAGTGCATGTCCCAATGGCCAAGAAACGATGTCACTTTCCTAGTGGGCTCCACGAGGGGGAAAGGGTCAGCTTCTGCTAAATCTAAAAGGGTCAGCATACTGCTAAATCCTGTATAGGAAGGATTATCATACACTGTGTAAGCTGGAAGCTTAATAACCTGCAATGGTCCTTACTACAAGGAGACAGTAAGTCCTAGGTGCCCTCGAGGACTTAAACAGACTCCTAGTGAAGGTTATGGCGTAGACAAGAAGTTTCGGGAAGCGTCTGAAGATACAGAGTGTCAGAAGACCCTGCCCTCCCTGCCGACAGCCCCAAGCTTGGTTTGCACACCTCCTCCCAGAAACAGGCAGCACCCAAGAAGCAAAGAGTTTGCTCATTCCAGCCATGTCCTTCAGATGCTGACATTTTTCACCATCTGAGTTAAATCTATTTCAAAGCATGCTAGTGCTAATTTTGGGGGGGGGGTTTGCTTTTTGAAGGAATTCTAGTAGCTCCAATGTCACATCAGGTAAAGAGCCCACAGGTACTGTGGTTTATCACAAACATTCCTATCAATAATAGTGAGAACTGCATATTTATACAAAGGAAATAAAGGAGTAGGTGAGAAAGACATTGCAATGTACTGTAAGCCTGCTGAATTTTCAGTGTCAGCCAAATTGGAAATTCATCAAATCTGGTGAAAAACCCCTCTTCCCACCACAACCTTGATCACCACCAAATGACAACAACACCATTTGAGAGAGGCCGGCTACTGCTGCTGGCCTGTGTATGGGATGAAGCAAAATTTGTCCCTCTTCATTTAACAGAACCACTATACTTTTATATAAAAGTCATTTCTGGCATTTCTAAAGAGCAAAAGCATTTGGAAGTCTATCCACACTTGGAGGGAAAAAAAAATACAAACTTCTCTTGTTTTGTAGTCCATTTTGAGGGACATGATACAAGTATGTATCTTGGAGCACAATTACAAAGAACTGTGTAGCCATAGCAAGGAAACATACATGAATTTTTTTCACTTAAGTGGTCATTAAATCCATAACCAGTACAAGCTATCACTGCTGAGGGGCTCCTTTTACTGTTCGTGATTTCTCTTAATGATCTTCTATGTTGACAGAAGTCGTCGCTTTAATAGTTACTAAAGGTTCGTGTGCTTTAACTACGTTTTACCATTTTTGCGCTCTTTTATGGAGAGTATCAGACCGAAAGGAGCTCCTGTCTTTAAGGAAAACAGAAATTTGGTGGTTGTATGCTTTGGACTGTGGGGACTGAAGGCTTTCCTTGGAGAAGGCAGGATGGCATAATTGGAGATCAATGATATCTCTATCACAAGTAAAAATAAGTGTCATCTTTACATCTCGAAAAGAGTTCCATTTCGTGAGAAAGGATTAGGCAGGTATTTCTAAATCTAAACACACAGTGGGTTGGGTACCCGGTCTTTAGGGCAAAAGCTAAGGATGGATTCAAAGTTAATTTGGTAAACATGGCTCTGTTCTAAGCACAGCAGCTAAAAACTTAATAAAGTCTTCTCCTGGTATGTATTCCCATGATTTCTTTAGTATTCGTGCCACTAATGTCTTCAGCATCTTTGTGGTGGTGGACACGGTCCTTCATGATCACACTCGGGACGGAATCAAGGCTGTAGTGTCCGCTGGCGACTGGGCTTTTTAAATGGCGACCAGAGTGGGGTTCACTTCTCTGCACCTTTGCTCAGGCAGTGCAGGGGATGGCATCAGCCTCCCCCCGCCCCCCACCAGCAACGTCCTTTCCATTCAGGGCTGTTTGTTCCACTCTCAGTGCATTGGGGCTTGGGTGGTGATCAGTCACCTTGATACCTTGAGACCAGGACATCCTCACTGAGAGGCACTGCTGGGGAGACTTTCTCAAACTTCTATGGCTAATACACTATAAGAACCTCCTTTCCCCGCACCCCCCCCCCATAAAAGGGAAGAGCTGGTATGAACTTAGACACTTTTTAAAAAATGTCTGTCAGCACTAGAAGCTTGCATTCTAAAGATTCGAGAGGGAGCGTGAGCATACATGAGTGGGGGGAGGGGCAGAGAGAGGGAATTCTCAAGCAGACTCCCCACTGAGCATGGAGCCCAATGCAGGGCCTGATCCCACGACCCTGAGATCATGACCCAAGCCAAAACCAAAAGCCCACCACTTAACCTACTGAGCCAACCAGGAGCTCCAGACACTACTTTTTTTTTTTTTTTTTTTTTTTAAGATTTTATATATTTATTCGACAGAGATAGAGACGGCCAGCGAGAGAGGGAACACAAGCAGGGGAAGTGGGAGAGGAAGAAGCAGGCTCATAGCGGAGGAGCCTGATGTGGGGCTCGATCCCATAACGCTGGGATCACGCCCTGAGCCGAGGGCAGACGCTTAACCACTGCACCACCCAGGCGCCCCTCCAAACACTACTTTTATAACAGATATAAAGCCTTCAATAGATGACAAACATATTCAGGAGGAAAGGTATTAGGAGGACGAGGACACCTTTAACATTTTAATCAACTGACAGTGAGGGTATGCTGTGCCCAGTGTGGTAGAAAATGCAAGTAGGCTAACGTAGCTTCCGAGCGATATTGGAGAGGTTGGCGTGCTGGACCGTCTTCAGATCAGCCCTGAGGGGCATCTCCATGACACAGGACAGGAGCACGTGTTTCACAGCTACGGGGAACTCTGGTTCTCCTTGCTAAGGCCAGCAGGTAAGGGCTGCCTTTCTCCCAGTTTTGGGATCCTTGAACAGGTCCATTTTTCTCCTTTGCCAACACTGCCCCTTCTCACCTTCTTCTCTGAAATAACATGAGCCTTTCGGGTGTCTGCCCTGCCTCTCCGCTCCCAAAAACTGCCTTGGAACTTGCCTGGCTCCAGCAATTGTTGCCCAGCTCTTCTGGTTACTCTTCTTCTCTGCTGAAAAGTGGTTTCCTCTCTGCCCCCAGCCTCCCACCTGCAGCTGAGGCACGGTACAGGGAGGGAGCAGGCTGCCTCCGTAGCTTAACAACCCTGCAGAGCATTAGCTTGTAGCTGTAAAATGCTTCTGCTGATCTGCTTTTTAACGCTATTTATGAAACTTAATTGATATTATCATGGAGATTTAGATTAAAAAAATTACTTTCATGGTTCATTTGATAGAAAGATTAATAAAAAAAGGAACTTCATTATCAATGCAACATACCAGTCTCTAACGTACAAAAAGTAGGGTCCAATCCAGCATAGGTTTTTCTTTAGAACTTGCTCTTACATATAATAATGTATGTTTTTTCCATATAATTAGGTGTATTAGCTCTCCGTTGCCACGTAACAAATTAGCCCGAAACCTAGCATCTTAAAACAACAAACATTTGTTTTCTCACACAGTTTTGGAGGGTCAGAAGCACCCTTTAGCTGGGGGTTCTGGCTCCGGGTCTGTCATGAGGGTACAGTGAGGATACCAGCCTGGGCTGCAGGAATCAGACGGTTGATTGGCGCTGAAGACTTGCTCCCAAACTCACAAGGCTGCAGATTGTTATGTGTGGTGTCTGCACAGGCCTGCTTCTCAACATGACAGGTGGCTTCCCCCAGAGTCAGTGACCTGAGACAGCGAAACTGCAATATCTTCTATAACCTCATCTCAGAAGGCACGTGCCATTACTTCTAGCATATTCTACTGATCACATGGACCAATTCTAGCACAGTAGGAGCAGGGACTGAAGGAGGGTGGGAATAGCAGGAGGTGGGGATCACTGGTGGCCCTCTTGGAGCCTGGCCACCACTATGTGTGTGCGTCCACGTATGGTTCAAAGACCTTCCCTCCCTAGACACCTCAGCCCAGGGATACCTCCTCTTAAAAACCTCTCCTGAACCCCTCGAGTGTTCTCACAGCACCCCTCTCTCCTGCCAAATACACAATCTTATGATCATGTGTTCATATGCCTATCTTTGCTTTCTGACTCTCTGCTTCTTAAACACGGACCCTGAGGTCATATTCATGGGCTTAGGGTAGTGCCCATTCCTCCTATGTGGTTGACACTTTTTGTCGAATGAATGAATGAGCACCCTGGGAGAGCTTGACGGAAAAGGCTTTTTGCACTGCCCACCACCATCCTCCTCATCCTCGCCCGACAGTTTGGCTGTTGTTCTTTATCTCCCCAGCAGGCTTCCTACAGACTTCATTGTGTGAGCTCTTCCAGATCCAGAGCGTGCCAGCCAGCAGGGCAATCGAGTTTTGTTTTCATTATGCAGGCTTCCCGGGAAGTTTCAAATTAGTTTTAATCCTCTCCTCACTTTTAAGGCCTCTAAAAAGAGGTGGTGTTCCCACCTTCCTTGGTAAGTGGGGGCCTATCCCAGTCCCTAGGATGGCTTTCAGCTGGCAAGGGCTGTATGTCCCCTGTCTCTCCCGGGGCCTCTCGGTGCCAGGCCAGCTTCCAGACTTCCAAGCCGGGGACGGCTCTCCACCTAGGCCCTGGGAAAGCAGGCCTGGGTCCCAGCAGCCAGACCCACGGCCACCTGGGTCTGATGGACCTTTGCTTTCAGAAACTCACCCCCAACACAATTATTTATCTTTTGCTTTCAGCCTTGTTAAAAGCAGACAATATGAAAATAATTATCCCACTGAGCTTAAATTTTTTTTTTTTTTTTTTACAGTCTGCTTTGATCTGAAGTAGACGCTGTGGCACTGAGAGCATGGAGAGATAACACAGGTCTCCACAGTTCCCGCCTAGAATCACTGATTCTTCACAGATCCACGCAGGAAGAGGAATACAGATAAACGGAAGCTACTCATATGATCTCTACCATTTACTTCATGTCTACCGCATTGCACGCTCAGTGTCAAGCGTTTTCATATACTTGGTCTCATTGGAACCTCAGTCCAACCCTCTGCAGCAGACACGATCGTCCCCATCTTGCAGAGGTGCACAGTTTAAGCAGTTTGCTCAAGCTCCGCGAGGTGGCACATGGGAGCACGGAAGTCAGGTCTTTTTGTCTCCTGATTCTATTTTTTTTTTTTTAAGACTTCATTAATTTATTTGAGAGAGCGCCAGAGAGCACAAGCGAGGGGAGCCGCAGAGGGAAAGGGAGAAGCACACTCCCTGCTGAGCAGGGATTCCTGGGTGGGACTCGATCCCAGGACCCTGAGATCACAACCTGAGCAAAAGGCGGACGCTTAACCGACTGAGCCTCCCAGGCGCCCCTGTCTTCTGATTCAAAAGCTCCCTGTCCCATCACCATCCCAGCTCTCCCTTTCTGCAGCTTCTTTCAGCTATCCACCTGCAAGAATGCGCTGGTTGCTGGAAATTCATTTTCGCACTGTGGTTGGAGAGGTTAGCCACGTGAGAAGTCTGGCCAGTGAGCGGAATGAGATACCGTGCCCGGCCGCTGCTGGGCCTTTAAAGGGAGAGGGGAGCAAAGCAGGCTGGTCAAACTTTCAAAGCCAGACCCTGAGAAGGGCATTTTTGTGATAGGAGGTGGGCACAGCGAAGGCACCAACCAGAGACAAGGTCTGAGGAGGAGGGAGGTACCCTTCGTTAGGCTCCCTCCCCATCCGTGGCGACCCTATTTTGGTTTTCTGCTAATAATGCTTTCCTAACAATACTTCTAGTATTCAGAGACTAGAAGGTACTAGGCAGGGATAGAGGTCACACTGGCTGGTGCTGCCACCGCTATGAACTGTGAGGTGCCTCAGTTTCCCCAACCGGCAGTTTTTTGTTTTTTTTTTTTAAAGGACAGAAGATCTGGCGGGCTCTCCAGGTAATCACTGCCAAATTCCCACTGTCAGACACACACATAAGAGTCCTAGATTAATCTCAGGCCTGGGCCTCCCATGTGGCAGCTGAGCCATCAGGCTGGCTATGAAACGCCTTATTTTATTTTCTGCCTAACATCAGGCTGCAAATGAAAATACCTTTTCAACCCTAGTATTATTACCCCTATGGATGGCACCTTTAATGTGTGCTATTCATTGTTATAATGGCCGCACCTGTGTAGCACGCGCACATTGGAACTGCAGCAGCTGTGGACCGTAATTGCTAAACATTATTTTCTGTGTCTCCCTGAAAGCTTTTGTGTGCACGCACGTGTGTGAGTGTGCGTGTGTGTGTGTATCTATGTCCGTGTGTTTGTTTCATCTGTAATGACTCTGGTCCAAAGAGTTGTGGTTTTTTTTTTTTTTATATATAAACACAAGCCTAAATGTAAATACATTTATTTCTAAATGCATGTTTCAGAGAAAGCTCACCCCCCCACAACCCCACACACTCAGTAATGAGACTTCAGAGAGCTACTTCGGAGCGTGTGGTCTGTGGAAATGTTCACACTCTCGCTGCTGCTGGGAGCAATGGTCTTTGTGCACGTTGGCACACAGGCTCTGCCATGATTAATGCATTTGTTCCTTGATATTCAGCCCCTGGGTGTCTGCAGGACAGTGAATCAATTTAGCACTTGCAGGTCCAGATAATCACCAGCACCAAAGACCTTTCTGCACCAGGGACTTCCCAATTCAAAACAAGACTATCTCTAAAAAGAACATTCTTTTTTTCCCTATTTCCCCCTTTCGTTCTCTTTGTGCTTTTCCGAGCAGTCACTCAAACCCCCCACGCGATGCTACATCCACTGGAACGCTGCTGGTTGGCCTTTGAGCTGGTGCTTTTAAAGTCAGCACTGCAGCTGGTAATTGGAGGTTTATATGGAAGCGGCGCGCTAGGCACCCCCCACCCCCGTGCACCATCCTGCCCTTCTCCAGGGAATCCGTCCTGACGCACAATCGGAGCATTGGCCTCACAGGTGATATTCGATGTAGTTATCTCAGCGGGTGTCTGGTGGACGACAAAAAGAACTGCCTGCCACTTGGTCACGGAAATTTGCCTGCCCTCCTTCCCGTGCACTTACCTCCTTCACAAAGATGCTGGGAAACTTGCTGCTGCCTCCAGCCAGGGGAGCCGCATAGAAGAAATCAAAGTGGCCTTCTGGCACAGAGTTGCCACTCTGGGATGGGATGACAGGGCTTCTGGCTGCAGGGTTAGAGAAGCAGAGGACGATCCACCCGTAGCTCCAGGGACGCGGGGCAGGGAGTGAGCACGGACCCTAGCACAGGTTTCTCGCCGCCCCCCCCCCCCCCCCGTATAAATACGCGCGCAGCATTTCTGCAGGTGCGCCGGGATGCCAATCACCACCGACCTTGGCCTTGCAGACGAGAGTAAACTTCCCAGAAGGCTGGCGCCACCTTTCCTGCCGGGTTCTGAATGAGTGAAGACAGGAACCGACACACGGGAGGACCGAGGGGAGCAGGGATGCGGGTTCCCTTATCTTGCGCTCATTCAGCCGAGAAATAAATGTCCTAGACTTGCGGACTTCCCCACGTCAGAGACCTCCACATCACAAAGACGGCTGCCAGCTCTCTGGTGGGGTGGTATGTCCTGGTTCAGTGTGCAGGTTCCCCCCTTGCTGTTTACTTTTCTTCAGGGGACCAAATACACAGGTGCTCAAAGAAACAAACATGCCCACCTTAATTGCCTTATTTATGGCAAATGTGTTTGCTGGTCAGCTTGACCAATGCAAGGTGGCGCACTTAAAAGGGTAAAGGGGACATAAATATTTTACAACTGATCAGGATATGACTACTGGCATTTCAGTGTTTGGATGCTCAGAATACTGCCGATGACTTTAAAAAAGTAAAATATGTTTAAAAAAAATCAAGTTCAAGACCATTCAGGTAGGCAGACTCGAACCCATTTTCGAAAGATAAAAAGCATTAATAAAAGGAAACTAAAGAGGAAATCTGGATGAGAATCTATGTACCTCTCTTCAAGCTCTGTAAGAGTTAAGAAGTCTGCAAATGAGATTTAAAAAATCTGGTAAACTTTGTCAACGTGATTGATTATTCTTCCTCTGAAGAATCTGCTTAATTTGGCAAAATGGGTTTTCTGTTCTATTATGCATATGATTAGTGCTTTTATAGGGACTTTTTTTTTTTTTTTTGTATATCAATGTTTGCAGGCATCATGACAGAAAAGAAAGCAAGCCAAAGTAAAATCCTTCTTTACTAACCCAGGAAACGCGTTTATAAACAGGCTGAAGTCAAGGTTGTGATGACTGCTTATTGCTCTTTTGTCCAGAAGGTGGCAACCTTTCCTCAAGAATTTGTAAGGAAACTGTAGCTTCAGAAAATGACAATTTATCTCCGGACCTTGTGTTTTGTTCTCTTTTCAAAGACACAGCACAAAACGCAGGGTTCCTCACACCCGTACTCCCTGCTTCTTCTCACCAGATTAAAGGGAAGAACATTGTTTCTCTCTCTCTCTCCTCTCGCTGGAGAGCAGATTTAAATTGTCAAGATTTTCAGGCTGGAATGATTTGATGCTGAAATAAATTGATGTAGCTTACAGTTGGGGTGCTTAGTCTTCCTACTTCATCCCATGCACCAGAAAAGGGGTGTTTTTTGGAGAGTGTGTCTGGGTGAAGAGCCACTTACCCTTATAGCATGTGCCCGCTCACAGCCATGAACATTTCTTACTTTCTGAAAACCCCAGTGAACCTCAAGATCATTCTCTGCAGGGTAATCATTCTTTGCTCCATTTCACTGCTTGTGTGTCTCTTAATGTTTGTTCCTGCAGTAGAGATTCAGGAGTGAGACAAAAAGGAGTGAAGACACTTGTTTGAGCTGAAGTGGTAAAATCAAACAATGGACAAGGTGTCCAGACACAAACATTCGGAATCCTGCGTGCAGTCCAACATCTCACAAGCAAGTGGGGAACCCTGTTCTAGAAACTGGAAATGTTGATGTGTTCTTCCCCAGCCCACCCTCCCCCTTATCTACACCCTCCTCCCCCATTCTTCAATATATGTTAATTTTTGGAAACCATGGTAATCGTAAACACACGCATCCACACGCACAGATGGATCTGGTTTAAGGTAACTTTAAAAATTGTTATGACTTTGTTTCTAATCAGCAATGTCTGTGTGTGATATACTTCTTTCCTGATGTGAAAAGAAAGTTGGAGTTAAATATTATTTAGCTATGGGAATTGCTCCAAATGATAACAGCAACAGAACAATAAGATGAACATTTTTAAATGTATTTGGAGAGATACTTGGTGTTCTGTAACCTCGAGACCTTGCCCTTCGTGCTAGAAGGAG